>NW_017214114.1:0-14979 GCF_001704415.2 Capra hircus
TTCCTGGCGCGAGGCTGCTCTGCCGGGGGCTAGCCTTGCCCAGACTTGCCTTGCTTTTAGGCTGCCTCTCCAGGAAGGAGCAGGCAGCAGGAGCCTGGGAGTCGCCACTGGCGCCTTTCTTGCCTCAGCTCCAATCCTGCCTTGCCTTTGCACTTAGGTCCCAGTCCTCCTTAAGGAGAGCTTAGGGGCTGGTGGGTTGCACACTGCCAAGGGCTCCAGCAGTGAGAATTCTGTCAGAGGGAAGGGAAGGGCAACTGCAGGGCTCCTCCAGCGTTTGCTTGGCCGCCCAGATTCAGCGCCACACGGAGAGCACCAGGCTCCCAGGTCCCCTGGCTGGGGTTTTCAGCCCCGCACACACGGAGGCTGATTCCTTGGGTGCCCAGAAAGTGTATGACAGACGTAGGTTCCCTAGCACTCTCCTCCCAGCAGAGACATGTGCAGGTGTTTGGGGCCTGATCCTGCGTGTCTGGGTTCCTGCCCACAGCCCCAACTCAGGGGAAGCAGCCCCTGAGGCAAGACCTGCTGGAGGAGCCCTGCGCCCCCGCCTGATAGGCGAGTGCACAGCCAGCAGGGAAGCGAGCCTCCTCGGGGGAAGAGGAGGCAGCAAGTCCCGTCAAGCTGAAATCCCTGCTTACACGAAGCTAAGTGCGACTCCAGTACGGCAGATCTCTAGCTCTGTTCAGAGGCCCGATCTGGCAGAGTTCCTGGCACCAAGATGCTCTGCCATAGGCGAGCCTTGCGCAGACTTGCCTTGCTTTAAGGCTCCCTCCCCAGGAAGGAGCAGGCTGTGTGAGGCTCGGAAACGCCACTGGCGCCTTCCTGGCTTCAGCTCTACCCCTGCCTTGCCTTTGCACTTAGGTCCCAAGCGTCCTTGAGGAGGGCTTAGGGGCTGGTGGGTTGCACACTGCCAAGGGCTCCAGCAGTGAAAGCTCTGTCAGAGGGAAGCGAAGGGCAACAGCAGGGCTCCTTCAGCGGTTCCTTGGCCGCCCAGACAAAGCTCCGCACGGAGAGCACCAGGTTCCAAGGGCCCCTGGCTGGGTTTTGCATCCCCACACTCCCAGAGGCTGACTCCGTGGGTGCCTAGAAAGTGTGTGAGAGACGTAGGTTCCCTAGCACTCTCCTCCCCAGCAGAGACATGTGCAGGTGGTTGGGGCCTTATCCTGCGTGTCTGGGTTCCCGCCCACAGCCTCAACTCAGGGGAAGCAGCCCCTGAGGCAAGACCTGCTGGAGGAGCCCTGCGCGCCCGCCTGATAGGCGAGAGCACAGCCAGCAGTGTAGCGAGCCTCCTCGGGAGAAGAGGAGGCAGCCGAGCCCAGTCAAGAGGAAAGCCCTGCTTGCACGGAGCTAAGTGGGCCTCCAGTACGGCAGAGCTCTAGCTCTGCTCAGAGCCCCGATCTGGCAGAGTTTCTGGCGCGAGGCTGCTCGGCCGGGGGCTCGCCTTGCCCAGACTTGCCTTGCTTTTAGGCTCCCTCCCCAGGAAGGAGCTGTCTGAGCGAGCCTGGGAGACGCCACTGGTGCCTTCCTTGCCTCAGCTCCAATCCTGCCTTGCCTTTGCACATAGGTGCCAGGCGTGGTTGGGGAGGGCTTAGGGGGTGGTGGGTTGCACACTGCCAAGGGCTTCAGCAGTGAGAGCTCTGTCAGAGGGAAGGGAAGGGCAACTGCAGGGCTCCTCCAGCGGTTTCTAGGCCGCCTAGAATCAGCGCCGCACCGAGAGCACCAGGCTCCCAGGGCCCCTGGCTGGGGTTTTCAGCCCCGCACACACGGAGGCTGATTCCTTGGGTGCCCAGAAAGTGTATGACAGACGTAGGTTCCCTAGCACTCTCCTCCCCAGCAGAGACATGTGCAGGTGTTGGGGCCTGATCCTGCGTGTCTGGGTTCCTGCCCACAGCCCCAACTCAGGGGAAGCAGCCCCTGAGGCAAGACCTGCTGGAGGAGCCCTGCGCCCCCGCCTGATAGGCGAGTGCACAGCCAGCAGGGAAGCGAGCCTCCTCGGGGGAAGAGGAGGCAGCCCAGCCCCGTCAAGTTGAAAGCCCTGCTTGCACGGAGCTAAGTGCGCCTCCAGTACGGCAGAGCTCTAGCTCTGCTCAGAGCCCCGATCTGGCAGAGTTCCTGGCGCGAGGCTGCTCTGCCGGGGGCTAGCCTTGCCCAGACTTGCCTTGCTTTTAGGCTGCCTCTCCAGGAAGGAGCAGGCAGCAGGAGCCTGGGAGTCGCCACTGGCGCCTTTCTTGCCTCAGCTCCAATCCTGCCTTGCCTTTGCACTTAGGTCCCAGTCCTCCTTAAGGAGAGCTTAGGGGCTGGTGGGTTGCACACTGCCAAGGGCTCCAGCAGTGAGAATTCTGTCAGAGGGAAGGGAAGGGCAACTGCAGGGCTCCTCCAGCGGTTGCTTGGCCGCCCAGATTCAGCGCCACACGGAGAGCACCAGGCTCCCAGGTCCCCTGGCTGGGGTTTTCAGCCCCGCACACACGGAGGCTGATTCCTTGGGTGCCCAGAAAGTGTATGACAGACGTAGGTTCCCTAGCACTCTCCTCCCCAGCAGAGACATGTGCAGGTGTTTGGGGCCTGATCCTGCGTGTCTGGGTTCCTGCCCACAGCCCCAACTCAGGGGAAGCAGCCCCTGAGGCAAGACCTGCTGGAGGAGCCCTGCGCCCGCCTGATAGGCGAGTGCACAGCCAGCAGGGAAGCGAGCCTCCTCGGGGAAGAGGAGGCAGCAAGTCCCCGTCAAGCTGAAATCCCTGCTTACACGAAGCTAAGTGCGACTCCAGTACGGCAGATCTCTAGCTCTGTTCAGAGGCCCGATCTGGCAGAGTTCCTGGCACCAAGATGCTCTGCCATAGGCGAGCCTTGCGCAGACTTGCCTTGCTTTAAGGCTCCCTCCCCAGGAAGGAGCAGGCTGTGTGAGGCTCGGAAACGCCACTGGCGCCTTCCTGGCTTCAGCTCTACCCCTGCCTTGCCTTTGCACTTAGGTCCCAAGCGTCCTTGAGGAGGGCTTAGGGGCTGGTGGGTTGCACACTGCCAAGGGCTCCAGCAGTGAAAGCTCTGTCAGAGGGAAGCGAAGGGCAACAGCAGGGCTCCTTCAGCGGTTCCTTGGCCGCCCAGACAAAGCTCCGCACGGAGAGCACCAGGTTCCAAGGGCCCCTGGCTGGGTTTTGCATCCCCACACTCCCAGAGGCTGACTCCGTGGGTGCCTAGAAAGTGTGTGAGAGACGTAGGTTCCCTAGCACTCTCCTCCCCAGCAGAGACATGTGCAGGTGGTTGGGGCCTTATCCTGCGTGTCTGGGTTCCCGCCCACAGCCTCAACTCAGGGGAAGCAGCCCCTGAGGCAAGACCTGCTGGAGGAGCCCTGCGCGCCCGCCTGATAGGCGAGAGCACAGCCAGCAGTGTAGCGAGCCTCCTCGGGAGAAGAGGAGGCAGCCGAGCCCAGTCAAGAGGAAAGCCCTGCTTGCACGGAGCTAAGTGGGCCTCCAGTACGGCAGAGCTCTAGCTCTGCTCAGAGCCCCGATCTGGCAGAGTTTCTGGCGCGAGGCTGCTCGGCCGGGGGCTCGCCTTGCCCAGACTTGCCTTGCTTTTAGGCTCCCTCCCCAGGAAGGAGCTGTCTGAGCGAGCCTGGGAGACGCCACTGGTGCCTTCCTTGCCTCAGCTCCAATCCTGCCTTGCCTTTGCACATAGGTGCCAGGCGTGGTTGGGGAGGGCTTAGGGGGGTGGTGGTTGCACACTGCCAAGGGCTTCAGCAGTGAGAGCTCTGTCAGAGGGAAGGGAAGGGCAACTGCAGGGCTCCTCCAGCGGTTTCTAGGCCGCCTAGAATCAGCGCCGCACCGAGAGCACCAGGCTCCCAGGGCCCCTGGCTGGGGTTTTCAGCCCCGCACACACGGAGGCTGATTCCTTGGGTGCCCAGAAAGTGTATGACAGACGTAGGTTCCCTAGCACTCTCCTCCCCAGCAGAGACATGTGCAGGTGGTTGGGGCCTGATCCTGCGTGTCTGGGTTCCTGCCCACAGCCCAACTCAGGGGAAGCAGCCCCTGAGGCAAGACCTGCTGGAGGAGCCCTGCGCCCCCGCCTGATAGGCGAGTGCACAGCCAGCAGGGAAGCGAGCCTCCTCGGGGAAGAGGAGGCAGCCCAGCCCGTCAAGTTGAAAGCCCTGCTTGCACGGAGCTAAGTGCGCCTCCAGTACGGCAGAGCTCTAGCTCTGCTCAGAGCCCCGATCTGGCAGAGTTCCTGGCGCGAGGCTGCTCTGCCGGGGGCTAGCCTTGCCCAGACTTGCCTTGCTTTTAGGCTGCCTCTCCAGGAAGGAGCAGGCAGCAGGAGCCTGGGAGTCGCCACTGGCGCCTTTCTTGCCTCAGCTCCAATCCTGCCTTGCCTTTGCACTTAGGTCCCAGTCCTCCTTAAGGAGAGCTTAGGGGCTGGTGGGTTGCACACTGCCAAGGGCTCCAGCAGTGAGAATTCTGTCAGAGGGAAGGGAAGGGCAACTGCAGGGCTCCTCCAGCGGTTGCTTGGCCGCCCAGATTCAGCGCCACACGGAGAGCACCAGGCTCCCAGGGCCCCTGGCTGGGGTTTTCAGCCCCGCACACACGGAGGCTGATTCCTTGGGTGCCCAGAAAGTGTATGACAGACGTAGGTTCCCTAGCACTCTCCTCCCCAGCAGAGACATGTGCAGGTGTTTGGGGCCTGATCCTGCGTGTCTGGGTTCCTGCCCACAGCCCCAACTCAGGGGAAGCAGCCCCTGAGGCAAGACCTGCTGGAGGAGCCCTGCGCCCCCGCCTGATAGGCGAGTGCACAGCCAGCAGGGAAGCGAGCCTCCTCGGGGGAAGAGGAGGCAGCAAGTCCCCGTCAAGCTGAAATCCCTGCTTACACGAAGCTAAGTGCGACTCCAGTACGGCAGATCTCTAGCTCTGTTCAGAGGCCCGATCTGGCAGAGTTCCTGGCACCAAGATGCTCTGCCATAGGCGAGCCTTGCGCAGACTTGCCTTGCTTTAAGGCTCCTCCCCAGGAAGGAGCAGGCTGTGTGAGGCTCGGAAACGCCACTGGCGCCTTCCTGGCTTCAGCTCTACCCCTGCCTTGCCTTTGCACTTAGGTCCCAAGCGTCCTTGAGGAGGGCTTAGGGGCTGGTGGGTTGCACACTGCCAAGGGCTCCAGCAGTGAAAGCTCTGTCAGAGGGAAGCGAAGGGCAACAGCAGGGCTCCTTCAGCGGTTCCTTGGCCGCCCAGACAAAGCTCCGCACGGAGAGCACCAGGTTCCAAGGGCCCCTGGCTGGGTTTTGCATCCCCACACTCCAGAGGCTGACTCCGTGGGTGCCTAGAAAGTGTGTGAGAGACGTAGGTTCCCTAGCACTCTCCTCCCCAGCAGAGACATGTGCAGGTGGTTGGGGCCTTATCCTGCGTGTCTGGGTTCCCGCCCACAGCCTCAACTCAGGGGAAGCAGCCCCTGAGGCAAGACCTGCTGGAGGAGCCCTGCGCGCCCCGCCTGATAGGCGAGAGCACAGCCAGCAGTGTAGCGAGCCTCCTCGGGAGAAGAGGAGGCAGCCGAGCCCAGTCAAGAGGAAAGCCCTGCTTGCACGGAGCTAAGTGGGCCTCCAGTACGGCAGAGCTCTAGCTCTGCTCAGAGCCCCGATCTGGCAGAGTTTCTGGCGCGAGGCTGCTCGGCCGGGGGCTCGCCTTGCCCAGACTTGCCTTGCTTTTAGGCTCCCTCCCCAGGAAGGAGCTGTCTGAGCGAGCCTGGGAGACGCCACTGGTGCCTTCCTTGCCTCAGCTCCAATCCTGCCTTGCCTTTGCACATAGGTGCCAGGCGTCGTTGGGGAGGGCTTAGGGGGTGGTGGGTTGCACACTGCCAAGGGCTTCAGCAGTGAGAGCTCTGTCAGAGGGAAGGGAAGGGCAACTGCAGGGCTCCTCCAGCGGTTTCTAGGCCGCCTAGAATCAGCGCCGCACCGAGAGCACCAGGCTCCCAGGGCCCCTGGCTGGGGTTTTCAGCCCCGCACACACGGAGGCTGATTCCTTGGGTGCCCAGAAAGTGTATGACAGACGTAGGTTCCCTAGCACTCTCCTCCCCAGCAGAGACATGTGCAGGTGTTGGGGCCTGATCCTGCGTGTCTGGGTTCCTGCCCACAGCCCCAACTCAGGGGAAGCAGCCCCTGAGGCAAGACCTGCTGGAGGAGCCCTGCGCCCCGCCTGATAGGCGAGTGCACAGCCAGCAGGGAAGCGAGCCTCCTCGGGGAAGAGGAGGCAGCCCAGCCCCGTCAAGTTGAAAGCCCTGCTTGCACGGAGCTAAGTGCGCCTCCAGTACGGCAGAGCTCTAGCTCTGCTCAGAGCCCCGATCTGGCAGAGTTCCTGGCGCGAGGCTGCTCTGCCGGGGGCTAGCCTTGCCCAGACTTGCCTTGCTTTTAGGCTGCCTCTCCAGGAAGGAGCAGGCAGCAGGAGCCTGGGAGTCGCCACTGGCGCCTTTCTTGCCTCAGCTCCAATCCTGCCTTGCCTTTGCACTTAGGTCCCAGTCCTCCTTAAGGAGAGCTTAGGGGCTGGTGGGTTGCACACTGCCAAGGGCTCCAGCAGTGAGAATTCTGTCAGAGGGAAGGGAAGGGCAACTGCAGGGCTCCTCCAGCGGTTGCTTGGCCGCCCAGATTCAGCGCCACACGGAGAGCACCAGGCTCCCAGGGCCCCTGGCTGGGGTTTTCAGCCCCGCACACACGGAGGCTGATTCCTTGGGTGCCCAGAAAGTGTATGACAGACGTAGGTTCCCTAGCACTCTCCTCCCCCAGCAGAGACATGTGCAGGTGTTTGGGGCCTGATCCTGCGTGTCTGGGTTCCTGCCCACAGCCCCAACTCAGGGGAAGCAGCCCCTGAGGCAAGACCTGCTGGAGGAGCCCTGCGCCCCCGCCTGATAGGCGAGTGCACAGCCAGCAGGGAAGCGAGCCTCCTCGGGGAAGAGGAGGCAGCAAGCCCCGTCAAGCTGAAATCCCTGCTTGCACGAAGCTAAGTGCGACTCCAGTACGGCAGATCTCTAGCTCTGTTCAGAGGCCCGATCTGGCAGAGTTCCTGGCACCAAGATGCTCTGCCATAGGCGAGCCTTGCGCAGACTTGCCTTGCTTTAAGGCTCCCCCCAGGAAGGAGCAGGCTGTGTGAGGCTCGGAAACGCCACTGGCGCCTTCCTGGCTTCAGCTCTACCCCTGCCTTGCCTTTGCACTTAGGTCCAAGCGTCCTTGAGGAGGGCTTAGGGGCTGGTGGGTTGCACACTGCCAAGGGCTCCAGCAGTGAAAGCTCTGTCAGAGGGAAGCGAAGGGCAACAGCAGGGCTCCTTCAGCGGTTCCTTGGCCGCCCAGACAAAGCTCCGCACGGAGAGCACCAGGTTCCAAGGGCCCCTGGCTGGGTTTTGCATCCCCACACTCCCAGAGGCTGACTCCGTGGGTGCCTAGAAAGTGTGTGAGAGACGTAGGTTCCCTAGCACTCTCCTCCCCAGAGACATGTGCAGGTGGTTGGGGCCTGATCCTGCGTGTCTGGGTTCCCGCCCACAGCCCAACTCAGGGGAAGCAGCCCCTGAGGCAAGACCTGCTGGAGGAGCCCTGCGCCCCGCCTGATAGGCGAGAGCACAGCCAGCAGGGAAGCGAGCCTCCTCGGGGGAAGAGGAGGCAGCCGAGCCCGTCAAGAGAAAGCCCTGCTTGCACGGAGCTAAGTGCGCCTCCAGTACGGCAGAGCTCTAGCTCTGCTCAGAGCCCGATCTGGCAGAGTTCCTGGCGCGAGGCTGCTCGCCGGGGCTAGCCTTGCCCAGACTTGCCTTGCTTTTAGGCTCCTCCCAGGAAGGAGCAGGCTGAGGAGCCTGGGAGACGCCACTGGCGCCTTCTTGCCTCAGCTCCAATCCTGCCTTGCCTTTGCACTTAGGTCCCAGGCGTCCTTGGAGGGCTTAGGGGTGGTGGGTTGCACACTGCCAAGGGCTCCAGCAGTGAGAATTCTGTCAGAGGGAAGGGAAGGGCAACTGCAGGGCTCCTCCAGCGGTTTCTTGGCCGCCCAGATTCAGCGCCGCACGGAGAGCACCAGGCTCCCAGGGCCCCTGGCTGGGGTTTTCAGCCCCGCACACACGGAGGCTGATTCCTTGGGTGCCCAGAAAGTGTATGACAGACGTAGGTTCCCTAGCACTCTCCTCCCCAGCAGAGACATGTGCAGGTGTTTGGGGCCTGATCCTGCGTGTCTGGGTTCCTGCCCACAGCCCCAACTCAGGGGAAGCAGCCCCTGAGGCAAGACCTGCTGGAGGAGCCCTGCGCCCCCCGCCTGATAGGCGAGTGCACAGCCAGCAGGGAAGCGAGCCTCCTCGGGGGAAGAGGAGGCAGCAAGCCCCGTCAAGCTGAAATCCCTGCTTGCACGAAGCTAAGTGCGACTCCAGTACGGCAGATCTCTAGCTCTGTTCAGAGCCCCGATCTGGCAGAGTTCCTGGCACCAAGATGCTCTGCCGGCGAGCCTTGCGCAGACTTGCCTTGCTTTAAGGCTCCCTCCCCAGGAAGGAGCAGGCTGTGTGAGGCTGGGACGCCACTGGCGCCTTCCTGGCTTCAGCTCTACCCTGCCTTGCCTTTGCACTTAGGTCCCAAGCGTCCTTGAGGAGGGCTTAGGGGCTGGTGGGTTGCACACTGCCAAGGGCTCCAGCAGTGAAAGCTCTGTCAGAGGGAAGGAAGGGCAACAGCAGGGCTCCTTCAGCGGTTCCTTGGCCGCCCAGACAAAGCTCCGCACGGAGAGCACCAGGTTCCAGGGCCCCTGGCTGGGTTTTCATCCCCACACTCCCAGAGGCTGACTCCGTGGGTGCCTAGAAAGTGTGTGAGAGACGTAGGTTCCCTAGCACTCTCCTCCCCAGCAGAGACATGTGCAGGTGGTTGGGGCCTGATCCTGCGTGTCTGGGTTCCCGCCCACAGCCCAACTCAGGGGAAGCAGCCCCTGAGGCAAGACCTGCTGGAGGAGCCCTGCGCCCGCCTGATAGGCGAGAGCACAGCCAGCAGGTAGCGAGCCTCCTCGGGGAAGAGGAGGCAGCCGAGCCCAGTCAAGAGGAAAGCCCTGCTTGCACGGAGCTAAGTGGGCCTCCAGTACGGCAGAGCTCTAGCTCTGCTCAGAGCCCCGATCTGGCAGAGTTCCTGGCGCGAGGCTGCTCTGCCGGGGGCTGCCTTGCCAGACTTGCCTTGCTTTTAGGCTCCCTCCCAGGAAGGAGCAGGCTGAGGAGCCTGGGAGACGCCACTGGCGCCTTCCTTGCCTCAGCTCCAATCCTGCCTTGCCTTTGCACTTAGGTCCCAGCGTCCTTGGGAGGGCTTAGGGGCTGGTGGGTTGCACACTGCCAAGGGCTCCAGCAGTGAGAACTCTGTCAGAGGGAAGGGAAGGGCAACTGCAGGGCTCCTCCAGCGGTTTCTTGGCCGCCCAGATTCAGCGCCGCACGGAGAGCACCAGGCTCCCAGGGCCCCTGGCTGGGTTTTTTCAGCCCGCACACACGGAGGCTGATTCCTTGGGTGCCCAGAAAGTGTATGACAGACGTAGGTTCCCTAGCACTCTCCTCCCCAGCAGAGACATGTGCAGGTGTTTGGGGCCTGATCCTGCGTGTCTGGGTTCCTGCCCACAGCCCCAACTCAGGGGAAGCAGCCCCTGAGGCAAGACCTGCTGGAGGAGCCCTGCGCCCCCGCCTGATAGGCGAGTGCACAGCCAGCAGGGAAGCGAGCCTCCTCGGGGAAGAGGAGGCAGCAAGCCCCGTCAAGTGAAATCCCTGCTTGCACGAAGCTAAGTGCGCTCCAGTACGGCAGAGCTCTAGCTCTGTTCAGAGGCCCGATCTGGCAGAGTTCCTGGCTGCTCTGCCGGCGAGCCTTGCCAGACTTGCCTTGCTTTAAGGCTCCCTCCCCAGGAAGGAGCAGGCTGTGTGAGGCTGGAAACGCCACTGGCGCCTTCCTGGCTTCAGCTCTACCCCTGCCTTGCCTTTGCACTTAGGTCCAAGCGTCCTTGAGGAGGGCTTAGGGGCTGGTGGGTTGCACACTGCCAAGGGCTCCAGCAGTGAAAGCTCTGTCAGAGGGAAGGAAGGGCAACAGCAGGGCTCCTTCAGCGGTTCCTTGGCCGCCCAGACAAAGCTCCGCACGGAGAGCACCAGGTTCCAAGGGCCCCTGGCTGGGTTTTCATCCCCCACACTCCCAGAGGCTGACTCCGTGGGTGCCTAGAAAGTGTGTGAGAGACGTAGGTTCCCTAGCACTCTCCTCCCCAGCAGAGACATGTGCAGGTGTTGGGGCCTGATCCTGCGTGTCTGGGTTCCCGCCCACAGCCCAACTCAGGGGAAGCAGCCCCTGAGGCAAGACCTGCTGGAGGAGCCCTGCGCGCCCGCCTGATAGGCGAGAGCACAGCCAGCAGTGTAGCGAGCCTCCTCGGGGAAGAGGAGGCAGCCGAGCCCAGTCAAGAGAAAGCCCTGCTTGCACGGAGCTAAGTGGGCCTCCAGTACGGCAGAGCTCTAGCTCTGCTCAGAGCCCCGATCTGGCAGAGTTCTGGCGCGAGGCTGCTCGGCCGGGGCTCGCCTTGCCCAGACTTGCCTTGCTTTTAGGCTCCCTCCCCCAGGAAGGAGCTGTCTGAGCGAGCCTGGGAGACGCCACTGGTGCCTTCCTTGCCTCAGCTCCAATCCTGCCTTGCCTTTGCACATAGGTGCCAGGCGTCCTTGGGGAGGGCTTAGGGGGTGGTGGGTTGCACACTGCCAAGGGCTTCAGCAGTGAGAGCTCTGTCAGAGGGAAGGGAAGGGCAACTGCAGGGCTCCTCCAGCGGTTTCTAGGCCGCCAGAATCAGCGCCGCACGAGAGCACCAGGCTCCCAGGGCCCCTGGCTGGGGTTTTCAGCCCCGCACACACGGAGGCTGATTCCTTGGGTGCCCAGAAAGTGTATGACAGACGTAGGTTCCCTAGCACTCTCCTCCCCAGCAGAGACATGTGCAGGTGTTGGGGCCTGATCCTGCGTGTCTGGGTTCCTGCCCACAGCCCCAACTCAGGGGAAGCAGCCCCTGAGGCAAGACCTGCTGGAGGAGCCCTGCGCCCCGCCTGATAGGCGAGTGCACAGCCAGCAGGGAAGCGAGCCTCCTCGGGGGAAGAGGAGGCAGCCCAGCCCCGTCAAGTTGAAAGCCCTGCTTGCACGGAGCTAAGTGCGCCTCCAGTACGGCAGAGCTCTAGCTCTGCTCAGAGCCCGATCTGGCAGAGTTCCTGGCGCGAGGCTGCTCTGCCGGGCTAGCCTTGCCAGACTTGCCTTGCTTTTAGGCTGCCTCCCAGGAAGGAGCAGGCAGCAGGAGCCTGGGACGCCACTGGCGCCTTTCTTGCCTCAGCTCCAATCCTGCCTTGCCTTTGCACTTAGGTCCCAGTCGTCCTTAAGGAGGCTTAGGGGCTGGTGGGTTGCACACTGCCAAGGGCTCCAGCAGTGAGAATTCTGTCAGAGGGAAGGGAAGGGCAACTGCAGGGCTCCTCCAGCGGTTGCTTGGCCGCCCAGACAGCCACACGGAGAGCACCAGGTTCCAAGGGCCCCTGGCTGGGTTTTCATCCCCACACTCCGAGGCTGATTCCTGGGTGCCTAGAAAGTGTATGAGAGACGTAGGTTCCCTAGCACTCTCCTCCCCAGCAGAGACATGTGCAGGTGTTGGGGCCTGATCCTGCGTGTCTGGGTTCCTGCCCACAGCCCAACTCAGGGGAAGCAGCCCCTGAGGCAAGACCTGCTGGAGGAGCCCTGCGCCCCGCCTGATAGGCGAGTGCACAGCCAGCAGGGAAGCGAGCCTCCTCGGGGAAGAGGAGGCAGCCGAGCCCAGTCAAGAGGAAAGCCCTGCTTGCACGAGCTAAGTGCGCCTCCAGTACGGCAGAGCTCTAGCTCTGCTCAGAGCCCCGATCTGGCAGAGTTCTGGCGCGAGGCTGCTCGCCGGGGCCTTGCCCAGACTTGCCTTGCTTTTAGGCTCCCTCCCCAGGAAGGAGCAGGCTGAGCGAGCCTGGGAGACGCCACTGGCGCCTTCCTTGCCTCAGCTCCAATCCTGCCTTGCCTTTGCACTTAGGTCCAGGCGTCCTTGGGGAGGGCTTAGGGGGTGGTGGGTTGCACACTGCCAAGGGCTCCAGCAGTGAGAGCTCTGTCAGAGGGAAGGGAAGGGCAACTGCAGGGCTCCTCCAGCGGTTCCTTGGCCGCCCAGATCAGCGCCGCACGGAGAGCACCAGGTCCCAGGGCCCCTGGCTGGGTTTTCATCCCCACACTCGGAGGCTGATCCTGGGTGCCCAGAAAGTGTATGAGAGACGTAGGTTCCCTAGCACTCTCCTCCCCAGCAGAGACATGTGCAGGTGGTTGGGGCCTGATCCTGCGTGTCTGGGTTCCTGCCCACAGCCCCAACTCAGGGGAAGCAGCCCCTGAGGCAAGACCTGCTGGAGGAGCCCTGCGCCCCGCCTGATAGGCGAGTGCACAGCCAGCAGGGAAGCGAGCCTCCTCGGGGAAGAGGAGGCAGCCAGCCCGTCAAGAGAAAGCCCTGCTTGCACGGAGCTAAGTGCGCCTCCAGTACGGCAGAGCTCTAGCTCTGCTCAGAGCCCCGATCTGGCAGAGTTCCTGGCGCGAGGCTGCTCTGCCGGGGCTAGCCTTGCCAGACTTGCCTTGCTTTTAGGCTGCCTCTCCAGGAAGGAGCAGGCAGCAGGAGCCTGGAGTCGCCACTGGCGCCTTCTTGCCTCAGCTCCAATCCTGCCTTGCCTTTGCACTTAGGTCCCAGTCGTCTTGGGAGGCTTAGGGGCTGGTGGGTTGCACACTGCCAAGGGCTCCAGCAGTGAGAATTCTGTCAGAGGGAAGGGAAGGGCAACTGCAGGGCTCCTCCAGCGGTTGCTTGGCCGCCCAGATTCAGCGCCACACGGAGAGCACCAGGCTCCCAGGGCCCCTGGCTGGGGTTTTCAGCCCCGCACACACGGAGGCTGATTCCTTGGGTGCCCAGAAAGTGTATGACAGACGTAGGTTCCCTAGCACTCTCCTCCCCAGCAGAGACATGTGCAGGTGTTGGGGCCTGATCCTGCGTGTCTGGGTTCCTGCCCACAGCCCCAACTCAGGGGAAGCAGCCCCTGAGGCAAGACCTGCTGGAGGAGCCCTGCGCCCCGCCTGATAGGCGAGTGCACAGCCAGCAGGGAAGCGAGCCTCCTCGGGGGAAGAGGAGGCAGCAGCCCCGTCAAGTTGAAAGCCCTGCTTGCACGGAGCTAAGTGCGCCTCCAGTACGGCAGAGCTCTAGCTCTGCTCAGAGCCCCGATCTGGCAGAGTTCCTGGCGCGAGGCTGCTCTGCCGGGGCGCCTTGCCCAGACTTGCCTTGCTTTTAGGCTCCCTCCCCAGGAAGGAGCAGGCTGAGCGAGCCTGGGAGACGCCACTGGCGCCTTCCTTGCCTCAGCTCCAATCCTGCCTTGCCTTTGCACTTAGGTGCCAGCGTCCTTGGGGAGGCTTAGGGGCTGGTGGGTTGCACACTGCCAAGGGCTCCAGCAGTGAGAGCTCTGTCAGAGGGAAGGGAAGGGCAACTGCAGGGCTCCTCCAGCGGTTGCTTGGCCGCCCAGATTCAGCGCCGCACGGAGAGCACCAGGCTCCCAGGGCCCCTGGCTGGGGTTTTCAGCCCCGCACACACGGAGGCTGATTCCTTGGGTGCCCAGAAAGTGTATGACAGACGTAGGTTCCCTAGCACTCTCCTCCCCAGCAGAGACATGTGCAGGTGTTTGGGGCCTGATCCTGCGTGTCTGGGTTCCTGCCCACAGCCCAACTCAGGGGAAGCAGCCCCTGAGGCAAGACCTGCTGGAGGAGCCCTGCGCCCCCGCCTGATAGGCGAGTGCACAGCCAGCAGGGAAGCGAGCCTCCTCGGGGGAAGAGGAGGCAGCCAGCCCCGTCAAGTTGAAAGCCCTGCTTGCACGGAGCTAAGTGCGCCTCCAGTACGGCAGATCTCTAGCTCTGTTCAGAGGCCCGATCTAGCAGAGTTCATGTCGCAAGATGCTCTGCCATAGGCGAGCCTTGCGCAGACTTGCCTTGCTTTTAGGCTCCCTCCCCAGGAAGGAGCAGGCTGTGTGAGGCTGGGAAACGCCACTGGCGCCTTCCTGGCTTCAGCTCTACCCCTGCCTTGCCTTTGCACTTAGGTCCCAGCGTCCTTGAGGAGGGCTTAGGGGCTGGTGGGTTGCACACTGCCAAGGGCTCCAGCAGTGAAAGCTCTGTCAGAGGGAAGCGAAGGGCAACAGCAGGGCTCCTTCAGCGGTTGCTTGGCCGCCCAGACTAAGCTCCGCACGGAGAGCACCAGGTTCCAAGGGCCCCTGGCTGGGTTTTGCATCCCCACACTCCCAGAGGCTGACTCCGTGTGTGCCTAGAAAGTGTGTGAGAGACGTATGTTCCCTAGCACTCTCCTCCCCAGCAGAGACATGTGTTTGGGAGGGCTTAGGGATCGCTGAGTTCCACACTTCCAAGGGCTCCAGCACTGAGAGCTCTGTCGACGGGAAGGGAAGGGCAACTGCAGAGCTCCTTCAGCTGTTGCTTGGCTGTCCAGACTCAGCGCCACATTGAGAGCACCATGCACCCAGGGCCCCTGGGTGGTGTCTGCAGCCAGCAGGCTGGCGACTCACTTGTGGTCTCCCATCATTTGCCTGAAATACATAGGTTCCCTAATGCTCTTCTCCCCAGCAGAGCTGTGTGCAGGTTGTTGGGGCCTGCCCCTGCGTGTCTGGGTTCCCGCCCACAACCCCAGCTCAGGGGAAGTAACCCCTGAGCCAAGACCTGCAGGAGGCGAGGTATGGCTCCGCCTGGAAGCCGAGTGCACAGGACAAGTGGAAGGGAGCCTCCTCCGGGGAAGAGGAGGCAGCCCAGTCGCCTGCTGCTGCAAGCCTTGCTGGGGTGGAGCCGAGTGCGCCTCCAGTATGGCAGAGCTCCAGCTCCGCTGAGAGCCCTGATCTGGCAGAGTTCCTTGCGCGAGGCTGCTCTGCCTGGGGCGAGCCTTGCCCAGACTTGCCTGGCTTCTAGACTTCCTGCCCAGGAAGGAGCAGTCTGCACGA
>NW_017214115.1:0-24674 GCF_001704415.2 Capra hircus
GGAAACGCCCGTGCCATGCCCCCACTCGAGACGAGGACTGGACTCCCTGGGAAGACTCCAAGGCAATTACCCAAGATCCATGCGTCAGCACTGGAGAGGAATCCTCAGGTTCCTGGCACGCACTCCAGCAACAAGTCTTAGGCCCCGGCATCGGACGGGAGAGGAATCCTGAGAGGCCCAGAGACTCGCTGGCCGACTGCCCTTCCCTGCAGGCCACACCAAGCGGGTCCCTGAGGTCCCCGTCGTAAGTCAGAGCACCTGCTGCCAACTCGAGAAAATCCAGGAGGTTCTCCCCTCCAGCCGAGATGAGGCCCATTCCGCTAGGCGTCTCGAGGCTAATCACACCTAACCTCTGGAACTTCCAAAGGGTCTTCACACCCTTGCTGCAACTCAAGAAAGTTCCCGACATACCCGTCTCCACTCGAAGAAGCACGAGAGACCGCCCCATCCAGAGGAGCCCGTTTCCGCCTCTAGCTCGAGAGAAGGGATCCTTTCCTGCGTGTCGCGGAAAGAATTCCCGGCGTTCCCGTTCGCACTCATGACAGAGGCGCTCTCCACAGGAAAGGCGAGAGGAACTCCAGGTCTGCCACCTTCCCGAGTCCCCCAGATGTCTCAGTCCATTCCAGGGAAACCTGTTTCCCTGCACTGGCCTCGACTTTCAAGCGAAGATCGACTCACACCACGGTGGCACGTGGACAAGCCCTCGTGCGGAAAAGCCTCTGGGAAAGCCTCGTGGAAAGCCTCGAGGAAAGCCACGATCCTTGATCCACGAAGGGAGCGTGACACTGGCCTGGCTCAGTCGGGAGGAAAGCGCACGTGCAACCCCCACTCGAGACAGGGACGTGACTCCCCTGGGGAGACTCCAGAAGTATCCAAGGTCCATGTCAGACTGCGAGACGGAACCTCAGGCGCCGGCACCGACCTCACACAAGGTCCTTAGGCCCCGGCATTCGACGGAAGGAATCCAGGAGCCCCGGAGAGAAACTCGCATGGGGATGGCCTTTCCTGAGGCCACCAGAAGGTCCCTGAAGTCCCGTCTAAGTCGAGAGCACCTGCCGCACTCGAGAAAATCCAGGAGGTTCTCCCCTCCAGGCGAGATGAGGCCCATTTCGTGAGGCGTCTCGCAGTGCTAATACACCACCATCTGAACTTCCAAAGGGTCCTTCACACCCTTGCTGCAACTCAAGAAGTTCCCCGACATACCCGTCTCCACTCCGAGAGAAGAACACGAGAGTGCCGCCACATCCAGAGGACCCGTTTCCGCCTCATACTCGGAGGAGGGATCCTTTCCACTGCGTGGTCGGGAAAGAATTCCCGGCATTCCCGTCGCATCTCAAAGAGGAGCGCTCTCCACAGGAAAGGCGAGAGGAACTCCAGGGTCGTGCCACCATTCCCAGAGTCCCCCAGATGCTTCAGTCCATTCCAGGGAAACCTGTTTTCCCTCCACTGCCTCGAATTTCAAGCCGAGGATCGACTCACAACGACGGGTGGCACTGTGGGACAGCGCCTGAAAGCCTGTGGGAAAGCCTCGAGGGAAAGCCACAGATCTTGATCCACCGCGAAGGAAGAGTTGACACTGCTGCTACAGCTCGGGAGGAAAGCGCACCTGATGCCCCACTCGAGACGGGACTGACTCCCTTGCGGGAGGACTCCAGAAGTACCCAAGATCCATGCAGCACTGGAGAGGAATCCGTCAGGTTCCGGACGACTCCACACAAGGTTTAGCCCCGCATCGAGAGGAGAGGAATCCGAGAGGCCCCCGACAACTCGCATTGGGACTGCCTTTCCTGAGGCCACCAGAGCAGGGTCCCCCATCGTAAGTCGAGAGCACACTCTCCAACTCGAGAAAATCCAGGAGTCTCCTCCACGCGAGATGAGCCATTTCCCTGAGGCGTCCGAGGCTAATCACACTAACCTTGGAACTTCCAAAGCGTCCTTCACACCCTTGCTGCAACTCAAGAAGTCCCGAATACCCGTCTCCCCTCGAGAGGAAGCACGAGAGTCCCGCCCAATCCAGAGGAGCCCCGTTCCGCCTCCTAGCTCGAGAGGAGGATCCTTTCCCTGCGTGCGTTGGAAAAGAATTCCCGGCGTTCCGTCGCATCTCCAAGAGGAGGCGTCTCCACAGGAAAAGCAAGAAGAACTCCAGGGTCCGCCACATTCCAGAGTCCCCCAGATGTCTCAGTCCATTCCAGGGAAACCTGTTTTCCCTGCACTGCCTTGACTTTAAGCCGAGGATCGACTCCACACAACGGTGGCACGTGGACAGCCCCTGTGGGAAAGCCTTGTGAAAGCCTCTAGCGGAAGCCTCGACGGGAAGCCACAGATCCCTTGATCCACGCGAACGGAAGCGGACACTGCTGCTACAGCTCGGAGGAAAGCGCACGTGCATGCCCCCACTCGAGACGAGGACTGACTCCCCTGGGGACTCCAGAATACCCAAGATCCATTCAGCACTGGAGAGGAAACTCAGGTTCCGCACCCGACTCCACACAAGATCTTAGGCCCCGCATCGACGGGAGAGGAATCCGAAGGCCCGAGCAACTTGCATGGGGACTGGCCTTTCCTGAGCCACAGAGCGGGTCCCTGAGGTCCCCGTCGAAGTCGAGAACCCTGCCGCAACTCGAGAAAATTCGAGGAGGTTCTCCCCTCCAGGCGAGATGAGCCCATTTTCTGCTGAGGCGCTCGGAGCTAATCACACCTAACCTCTGGAACTCAAAGGTCCTTCACACCCTTGCTGCAACTCAAGAAGTTCCCGACATACCCGTCTCCACTCGAGAGGAAGCACCGAGAGTTCCGGCCAAATCCAGAGGAGCCCGTTTCCCGCCTCTAGCTCGAGGGAGGGATCCTTTCCCTGCGTGGTGGGAAAGAATCCCGGCGTTCCCGTCGCATCTCAAGGAAGGCGCTCTCCACAGGAAAGGCGAGAGAACTCCAGGGTCGTGCCACCATTCCCAGAGTCCCCCAGATGTCTCAGTCCATTCCAGGGAAACCCGTTTTTCCCTGCACTGCCTCGACTTTCAAGCCGAGGATCGACTCACCACGGGCACGTGGGACAGCGTGGACACCTCGTGGAAAGCTCTGACTCGTGGAAAGCCTCGTGGAAAGCCTCTGGGAAAGCCTCTGGGACCTCAGCGAAAGCCACAGATCTTGTTCATGCGAAGGGAAGCGGTGACACTTCTGCTAAGCTCGGAGGAAAGCGCACGTGCATGCCCCCACTGCGACGAGGACTGACTCCCCTGGGGAGACTCCAGAAGTACCCAAGATCCATGTCGCACGGGAGAGGAATCCTCAGGTTCCGCACCGACCCACACAAGTCTTATGCCCCGCATCGACGGGGGGAAATCCCGGGAGCCCGAGCAACTCGCATGGGGACTGGCCTTTCCTGAGGCCACCAGAGCGGGTCCCCGAGCCCGTCGTAAGTCGAGAGCACTGCCGCAACTCGAGAAAATCAGGAGTTCTCCCCTCAGGCGAGATGAGGCCCATTTCCGCTAGACGTCTCAGGCTAATCACACCTAAATCTGGAACTTCCAAAGGGTCCTTCACACCCTTGCTGCAACTCACAGAAGTTCCCCGACATACCCGTCTCCACTCGAGAGGAAGCACGAGAGTCCCGCCCACATCCAGAGGCCCCGTTTCCGACTCTAGCTCGAGAGGAGGGATCCTTTCCCTGGCGTGGTGGGAAGAATTCCCGGCGTTCCCGTCGCATCTCAAGAGGAGGCGCTCTCACAGAAAGGCGAGAGGAACTCCAGGGTCGTGCCACCATTCCCAGAGCCCCCAGATGTCTCAGTCCATTCCAGGGAACCTGTTTTCTGCACTGCCTCTACTTTCAAGCCGAGGATCGACTCACACGCACGGGTGACACGTGGGAAAGCCCTGTGGAAAGCCTCAGACCGGGGAAAGCCACAGATCCTTGATCCACGGAGAAGGAAGCGCGACCTGCTGCTACAGCTCGGAGGAAAGCGCACGTGCATCCCCCATCGAGACGAGGACTGACTCCCCTGGGGAGACTCCAGAGTACCCCAAGATCCATGCAGCACTGGAGAGGAATCCTCAGGTTGCCCACCGACTCCACACAAGATCTAGGCCGGCATCGACGGGAGAGGAATCCAGAGAGGCTCCCGAGGAAATGCCTGGGGACTGGCCTTTCCTGAGGCCACCAGAGCGGTCCCGCGAGGTCCCCGTCGAAGTCAAGCAGCACCTGCTGCAACTCGAGAAAATCCAGGAGGTTCTCCCCTCCAGGCGAGATGAGGCCCATTTCCGCTGAGCGGTCTCGAGCTAATCACACCTAACCTCTGGAACTTCCAAAGGGTCCTTCACAACCTTGCTGCAACTCAAGAAGTCCCCGACATACCGTCTCCACTCGAGAGAAAGCACGAGAGTCCCGCCCACATCCAGAGGAGCCCCGTTTCCGCCTCTAGCTCGAGAGGAGGGATCCTTCCCTGCTGATCGGAAAGAATTCCCGCGTTTCCGTCCATCTCAAGAGGAGGCGCTCTCCACAGGAAAGGCGAGAGGAATCCAGGGTCGTGCCACCATTCCCCGAGTCCCCCAGATATCTCAGTCCATTCCAGGGAAACCTGTTTCCCTGCACTGCCTCGACTTCAAGCCGAGGATCGACTCACACCACGGTGGCTCGTGGGACAGCCCTGGTCGGAAAGCCTCGTGGGAAAGCTCGTAGGGAAAGCCACAGATCCCTTGATCACGCGAAGGGAAGACGACCTGCTGCTACAGCTCCGGAGGAAAGCGCACGTGCATGCCCCTATCGAGACGAGGACTGACTCCCCTGGGGAGACTCCAGAAGTCCCCAAGATCCATTGCAGCGCATGGAGAGAATCCTCAGGTTCCGCACCGACTCCACACAAGATCTTAGGCCCCCGGCATTGCATGGAGAGGAATCCCGAGAGGCCCGAGCAATTCGCATGGGACTGGCCTTTCCTGAGCACCAGAGCGGGTCCCTTGAGGTCCCCGTCGTAAGTCGAGAGCACCTTGCCGCAACTCGGAGAAAACTCCAGGAGGTTCTCCCTCCAGGCGAGAAGAGCCCTTTTCCTGACTGCGTCTCGAGCTAATCACACCTAACCATCTGGAACTTCCAAAGGGTCCTTCACACCCTTGCTTCAACTCAAGAAATTCCCGACATACCGTCTCCACTCGAGAGGAAGCAGAGAGTCCCCCCACATTCAGAGGAGCCTTTCCGCCTCCTAGCTCGAGAGGAGGATCCTTTCCCTGTGTGTTGGGAAAGAATTCCCGGCGTTCCCGTCGCATCTCAAGAGGAGGCGCTCTCCAAGGAAAGGCGAGAGGAACTCCAGGGTCGTGCCACCATTCCCAGAGTCCCCCAGATGTTCTTAGTCCATTCCAGGGAAACCTGTTCCTCTGCACTGCCTTGACTTTAAGCCGAGGATCGACTCACACCACGTGTGGCACGTGGGACAGCCCTGTGGAAGCCTCGTGGGAAAGCTCGATGGAAAGCCTCAAGCGGAAAGCACAGATCCTTGATCCACGCCAGGAAGCGTGACACTGCTGCTACAGCTCGGAGAGAAAGCGCCGAGCATGCCCCACTGAGACGAGGTACTGACTCCCCTGGGGAGACTCCAGAAGTACCCCAAGATCCATGTCGGCACTGGAGAGGAATCCTCAGGTTCCGCACGACTCCACACAAGGTCTTAGGACCAGCTCAACGGAGAGGAATCCGAGAGGCCCCGAGCAAACTCGCATGGGGACTGGCCTTTCCTGAGGCCACCAGAGCGGGTCCCTGAGATCCTCTAAGTCGAGAGCACTGCCGCAACTCGAAAAATCTCAGGAGGTTCTCCCCTCCAGGCGAGATGAGGCCCATTTCCGCTGAGGCGTCTCAGGCTAATCAACCTAACATCTGAACTTCCAAAGGGTCCTTCACACCCTTGCTGCAACTCAAGAAGTTCCCCGACATACCGTCTCCACTCCAGAGGAAGGACGAGAGTCCCGCCACATCCAGAGGAGCCCCGTTTCCGCCCCCTAGCTCGAGGGAGGGATCCTTTCCCTGCGTGGTCGGGAAGAATTTCCGGGCGTTCCCGTCCATCTCAAGAGGAGCGCTCTCCACGGAAAGGCGAGAGGAACTCCAGGGTCGTGCCACCATTCCTGAGTCCCCCAGATGTCTCAGTCCATTCCAGGGAAACCTGTTTTCTCTGCACTGCCTCGACTTTCAAGCCGAGGATCGACTCACACCACGGTGCCGTCGGACAGCCTGTGGAAAGCCTCATCGGAAAGCCTCAGTGGGAAAGCCTCGAGGGAAAGCCACAGATCCCTTGATCCCACTGCGAAGGAAGCATGACACTGCTGCTACAGCTCGGAGGAAAGCGCACGTGCATGCCCCCGACTCGAGACGAGACTGACTCCCCTGGGGAGACTACCAGAAAGTACCCCAAGATCCATGTCAGCACTGGAGAGGAATGCCTCAGGTTCCGGCACCGGACTCCACACAAGGTCTTAGGCCCCGGCATCGACGGGAGAGGAATCCGAGAGGCCCCGAGCAACTCGCATGGGGACTGGCCTTTCCTGAGCCACCAGAGCGGGTCCCTGAGGTCCCGATCGTAAGTCGAGAGCACCTGCCGCAACTCGAGAATATCCAGGAGGTTCTCCCCCTCCAGGCGAGATAGAGGCCCATTTCCGCTGAGGCGTCTCGAGGCTAATCACACCTAACACTCTGGAACTTCCAAAGGGTCCTTCACACCCTTGCTGCAACTCAAGAAGTTCTCCGACATACCCGTCTCCACTCGAGAGGAAGCACGAGAGTCCCGCCCACATCCAGAGGAGCCACCGTTTCCGCCTCCTAGCTCGAAAGGAGATCCTTTCCCTGCGTCGTTCGGGAAAGAATTCCCCGGCATTCCCGTCGCATCTCAAGGAGGAGGCGCTCTCCAAAGGAAAGGCGAGAGGAACTCCAGGGTCGTGCCACCATTCCCAGAGTCCCCCAGATGTCTCAGTCCATTCCAGGGAAACCTGTTTTCCCTGCACTGCCTCGACTTTCAAGCCGAGGATCGACTCACACCACGTGGCACGTGGGACACGAGCCCTGTGGGAAAGCCTCGTGGGAAAGCCTCATGGGAAAGCCTCATCGGAAAGCTCAACAGATCCCTTGATCCACGCCGAAGGGAAGGTGACACTGCTGCTACAGCTCGGAGGAAAGCGCACGTGCATGCCCCCACTAGAGACGAGGCACTGACTCCCTCTGGGAGACTCCAGAACTACCCCAAGATCCATGTCAGCACTGGAGAGAATGCCTCAGGTTCCGGCACCGACTCCACACAAGATCTTATGCCCCTGGCATCGAGCGGGAGAGGAATCCCTGATAGGCCCCCGAACAACTCTCATGGGGATTGGCCTTTCCTGAGTCCACCAGAGCGGGTCCCTCAGGTCCCCGACGTAAGTCGAGAGCACCTGCCGCAACTCGAGAAAATCCAGGAGGTTCTCCCCTCCAGGCGAGATGAGGCCCATTTCCGCTCAGGCGTCTACGAGGTCTAATCACACCTAACATCTGGAACTTCCAAAGGGTCCTTCACACCCTTGCCTGCAACTCAAGAAGTTCCCTGACATACCCGTCTCCACTCGAGAGGAAGCACGCAGAGTTCGCCCACATCCAGAGGAGCCCCGTTTCCTACTCTTGCTCGAGAGGAAAGATCCTGTCCCTGGCGTGGTCGGGAAAAGAATTCCCGCGTTCCCGTCGCATCTCAAGAGGAGGCGCTCTCCACAGGAAAGGCAAGAAGGACCTCCAGGGTCGTGCCACCATTCCCAGAGTCCCCAGATGTCTCAGTCCATTCCAGGGAAACCTGTTTTCCCTGCACTGCCTCGACTTTCAAGCCGAGGATCGACTCACACGACGGTGGCACGTGGGGATAGCCCTGTGGGAAAGCCTCGTGGGAAGCCTCGTGGGAAAGCCTCGAGGGAAAGCCCAGATCCCTGATATATGCGAGGGAAATAAAGTGGGGCGAGCGGGGGGGGGGGGGGCGTGCCGGGGGGGGGGGGGGGGGGGGGGGGGGGGGGGGCGGGGGGGGGGGGGGGGGGGGGGCGGGGGGGCGGGGGGGGGGGGGGGGGGGGGGGGGGGGGGGGGGGGGGGGGGGGGGGAGTGGGGGGGGGGGGAGGGGGGGGGGGGGGGGGGGGGGGGGGGGGGGGGGGGGGGGGGGGGGGGGGGGGGGGGGGGAGGGCGGAGGGGGGGGGGGGGGGGGGGGGGCGGGGGGGGGGGGGGGGGGCGGGGGGCGGGGGCGGGGGGGGGGGGGGGGGGGGGGGGGGGGGGGGAGGGGCGGGGGGGGGGGGGGGGGGGGGCGGGGGGGGGGGGGGGGGGGGGGGGGGGGGGGGAGGGGGGGGCGGGGGGGGGGGGGCGGGGGGGGGGGGGGGGGGGGGGGGGGGGGGGGGGGGGGGGGGGGGGGGGGGCGGGGGGGGGGGGGGGGGGGGGGGGGGGGGGGGGGGGGGGGGGGGGAGGGGGGGGGGGGGGGGGGGGGGGGGGGGGGGGAGGGGGGGGGGGGGGGGGGGGTAGGGGAGGGGGGGGGGGGCGGGGGGGGGGGAGGGAGGCATGCTCCTCAGCTCGAGAGGAAAGCGCACGTGCAGGCCCCCACTAGAGACGAGGACTGACTCCCCTTGGGAGACTCCAGACGTACCCCAAGATCCATATCAGCACTGGAGAGGAAACCTCAGGTTCCGGCACCGACTCCACACAAGGTCTTAGTCCCCGGCATCGACGGGAGAGGAATCCCGAGTGGCCCCGTGCAACTCGCATGGGGACTTGGCCTTTACTGAGGCCACCGAGAGCGGGTCCCTGAGGTCCCCGTCGTAAGTCGAGAGCACCTGCCGCAACTCGAGAAAATCCAGGAGGTTCTCCCCTCCAGGCGAGATGAGGCCCATTTCCGCTAAGGCGTCTCGAGGCTAATCACACCTAACCTCTGGAACTTCCAAAGGGTCCTTCACACCCTTGCTGCAACTCAAGAAGTTCCCGACATACCCGTCTCCACTCGAGAGGAAGCACGAGAGTCCCGCCCACATCCAGAGGAGCCCCGTTTCCGCCTCCTAGCTCGAGAGGAGGGATCCTTTCCCTGCGTGGTCGGGAAAGAATTCCCGCGTTCCCGTCGCATCTCAAGAGGAGGCGCTCTCCACAGGAAAGGCGAGAGGAACTCCAGGGTCGTGCCACCATTCCCAGAGTCCCCCAGATGTCTCAGTCCATTCCAGGGAAACCTGTTTTCCCTGCACTGCCTCGACTTTCAAGCCGAGGATCGACTCACACCACGGTGGCACGTGGGACAGCCCTGTGGGAAAGCCTCGTGGAAAGCCTCGTCGGGAAAGCCTCGAGGGAAAGCCACAGATCCCTTGATCCACGCGAAGGGAAGCGCGACACTGCTGCTACAGCTCGGGAGGAAAGCGCACGTGCATGCCCCCACTCGAGACGAGGACTGACTCCCCTGGGGAGACTCCAGAAGTACCCCAAGATCCATGTCAGCACTGGAGAGGAATCCTCAGGTTCCGGCACCGACTCCACACAAGGATCTTAGGCCCCGGCATCGACGGGAGAGGAATCCCGAGAGGCCCCGAGCAACTCGCATGGGGACTGGCCTTTCCTGAGGCCACCAGAGCGGGTCCCTGAGGTCCCCGTCGTAAGTCGAGAGCACCTGCCGCAACTCGAGAAAATCCAGGAGGTTCTCCCCTCCAGGCGAGATGAGGCCCATTTCCGCTGAGGCGTCTCGAGGCTAATCACACCTAACCTCTGGAACTTCCAAAGGGTCCTTCACACCCTTGCTGCAACTCAAGAAGTTCCCCGACATACCCGTCTCCACTCGAGAGGAAGCACGAGAGTCCCGCCCACATCCAGAGGAGCCCCGTTTCCGCCTCCTAGCTCGAGAGGAGGGATCCTTTCCCTGCGTGGTCGGGAAAGAATTCCCGGCGTTCCCGTCGCATCTCAAGAGGAGGCGCTCTCCACAGGAAAGGCGAGAGGAACTCCAGGGTCGTGCCACCATTCCCAGAGTCCCCCAGATGTCTCAGTCCATTCCAGGGAAACCTGTTTTCCCTGCACTGCCTCGACTTTCAAGCCGAGGATCGACTCACACCACGGTGGCACGTGGGACAGCCCTGTGGGAAAGCCTCGTGGAAAGCCTTCGGGAAAGCCTCGAGGGAAAGCCACAGATCCCTTGATCCACGCGAAGGGAAGCGTGACACTGCTGCTACAGCTCGGGAGGAAAGCGCACGTGCATGCCCCCACTCGAGACGAGGACTGACTCCCCTGGGGAGACTCCAGAAGTACCCCAAGATCCATGTCAGCACTGGAGAGGAATCCTCAGGTTCCGGCACCGACTCCACACAAGGTCTTAGGCCCCGGCATCGACGGGAGAGGAATCCCGAGAGGCCCCGAGCAACTCGCATGGGGACTGGCCTTTCCTGAGGCCACCAGAGCGGGTCCCTGAGGTCCCCGTCGTAAGTCGAGAGCACCTGCCTGCAACTCGAGAAAATCCAGGAGGTTCTCCCCTCCAGGCGAGATGAGGCCCATTTCCGCTGAGGCGTCTCGAGGCTAATCACACCTAACCTCTGGAACTTCCAAAGGGTCCTTCACACCCTTGCTGCAACTCAAGAAGTTCCCCGACATACCCGTCTCCACTCGAGAGGAAGCACGAGAGTCCCGCCCACATCCAGAGGAGCCCCGTTTCCGCCTCCTAGCTCGAGAGGAGGGATCCTTTCCCTGCGTGGTCGGGAAAGAATTCCCGGCGTTCCCGTCGCATCTCAAGAGGAGGCGCTCTCCACAGGAAAGGCGAGAGGAACTCCAGGGTCGTGCCACCATTCCCAGAGTCCCCCAGATGTCTCAGTCCATTCCAGGGAAACCTGTTTTCCCTGCACTGCCTCGACTTTCAAGCCGAGGATCGACTCACACCACGGTGGCACGTGGGACAGCCCTGTGGGAAAGCCTCGTGGGAAAGCCTCGTGGGAAAGCCTCGAGGGAAAGCCACAGATCCCTTGATCCACGCGAAGGGAAGCGTGACACTGCTGCTACAGCTCGGGAGGAAAGCGCACGTGCATGCCCCCACTCGAGACGAGGACTGACTCCCCTGGGGAGACTCCAGAAGTACCCCAAGATCCATGTCAGCACTGGAGAGGAATCCTCAGGTTCCGGCACCGACTCCACACAAGATCTTAGGCCCCGGCATCGACGGGAGAGGAATCCCGAGAGGCCCCGAGCAACTCGCATGGGGACTGGCCTTTCCTGAGTCCACCAGAGCGGGTCCCTGAGGTCCCCGTCGTAAGTCGAGAGCACCTGCCGCAACTCGAGAAAATCCAGGAGGTTCTCCCCTCCAGGCGAGATGAGGCCCATTTCCGCTGAGGCGTCTCGAGGTCTAATCACACCTAACCTCTGGAACTTCCAAAGGGTCCTTCACACCCTTGCTGCAACTCAAGAAGTTCCCGACATACCCGTCTCCACTCGAGAGGAAGCACGAGAGTCCGCCCACATCCAGAGGAGCCCCGTTTCCGCCTCCTAGCTCGAGAGGAGGGATCCTTTCCCTGCGTGGTCGGGAAAGAATTCCCGGCGTTCCCGTCGCATCTCAAGAGGAGGCGCTCTCCACAGGAAAGGCGAGAGGAACTCCAGGGTCGTGCCACCATTCCCAGAGTCCCCCAGATGTCTCAGTCCATTCCAGGGAAACCTGTTTTCCCTGCACTGCCTCGACTTTCAAGCCGAGGATCGACTCACACCACGGTGGCACGTGGGACAGCCCTGTGGGAAAGCCTCGTGGGAAAGCCTCGTGGGAAAGCCTCGAGGGAAAGCCACAGATCCCTTGATCCACGCGAAGGGAAGCGTGACACTGCTGCTACAGCTCGGGAGGAAAGCGCACGTGCATGCCCCCACTAGAGACGAGGACTGACTCCCCTGGGGAGACTCCAGAAGTACCCCAAGATCCATGTCAGCACTGGAGAGGAATCCTCAGGTTCCGGCACCGACTCCACACAAGGTCTTAGTGCCCCGGCATCGACGGGAGAGGAATCCCGAGTAGGCCCCCGAGCAACTCGCATGGGGACTTGGCCTTTCCTGAGGCCACCAGAGCGGGTCCCTGAGGTCCCCGATCGTAAGTCGAGAGCACCTGCCGCAACTCGAGAAAATCCAGGAGGTTCTCCCCTCCAGGCGAGATGAGGCCCATTTCCGCTGAGGCGTCTCGAGGCTAATCACACCTAACCTCTGGAACTTCCAAAGGGTCCTTCACACCCTTGCTGCAACTCAAGAAGTTCCCGACATACCCGTCTCCACTCGAGAGGAAGCACGAGAGTTCCGCCCACATCCAGAGGAGCCCCGTTTCCGCCTCATAGCTCGAGAGGAGGGATCCTGTCCCTGCGTGGTCGGGAAAGAATTCCCGGCGTTCCCGTCGCATCTCAAGAGGAGGCGCTCTCCACAGGAAAGGCGAGAGGAACTCCAGGGTCGTGCCACCATTCCCAGAGTCCCCCAGATGTCTCAGTCCATTCCAGGGAAACCTGTTTTCCCTGCACTGCCTCGACTTTCAAGCCGAGGATCGACTCACACCACGGTGGCACGTGGGACAGCCCTGTGGGAAAGCCTCGTGGAAAGCCTCGTGGGAAAGCCTCGAGGGAAAGCCACAGATCCCTTGATCCACGCGAAGGGAAGGTGACACTGCTGCTACAGCTCGGGAGGAAAGCGCACGTGCATGCCCCCACTCGAGACGAGGACTGACTCCCCTGGGGAGACTCCAGAAGTACCCCAAGATCCATGTCAGCACTGGAGAGGAATCCTCAGGTTCCGGCACCGACTCCACACAAGATCTTAGGCCCCGGCATCGACGGGAGAGGAATCCCGAGTGGCCCCGAGCAACTCGCATGGGGACTGGCCTTTCACTGAGGCCACCAGAGCGGGTCCCTGAGGTCCCCGTCGTAAGTCGAGAGCACCTGCCGCAACTCGAGAAAATCCAGGAGGTTCTCCCCTCCAGGCGAGATGAGGCCCATTTCCGCTGAGGCGTCTCGAGGCTAATCACACCTAACCTCTGGAACTTCCAAAGGGTCCTTCACAACCCTTTCTGCAACTCAAGAAGTTCCCGACATACCCGTCTCCACTCGAGAGGAAGCACGAGAGTCCGCCCACATCCAGAGGAGCCCCGTTTCCGCCTCCTAGCTCGAGAGGAGGGATCCTTTCCCTGCGTGTTCGGGCAAAGAATTCCCGGCGTTCCTGTCGCATCTCAAGAGGAGGCGCTCTCCACAGGAAAGGCGAGAGGAAAACCAGGGTCGTGCCACCATTCCCAGAGTCCCCAGATGTCTCAGTCCATTCCAGGGAAACCTGTTTTCCCTGCACTGCCTCGACTTTCAAGCCGAGGATCGACTCACACCACGGTGTCACGTGGGACAGCCCTGAGGGAAAGCCTCGTGGGAAAGCTTCGTGGGAAAGCCTCGAGGGAAAGACACAGATCCCTTGATCCACGCGAAGGGAAGCGTGACACTGCTGCTACAGCTCGGGAGGAAAGCGCCCGAGCATGCCCTCAGTCGAGACGAGGTCTGACTCCCCTGGGGAGACTCCAGAAGTACCCCAAGATCCATGTCGGCACTGGAGAGGAATCCTCAGGTTCCGGCACTGACTCCACACAAGGTCTTAGGACCCAGCTTCAACGGGAGAGGAATCCCGAGAGGCCCGCGAGCAACTCGCATGGGGACTGGCCTTTCCTGAGGCCACCAGAGCGGGTCCCTGAGATCCCCGTCGTAAGTCGAGAGCACATGCCGCAACTCGAGAAAATCTAGGAGGTTCTCCCCTCCAGGCGAGATGAGGCCCATTTCCGCTGAGGCGTCTCGAGGCTAATCACATCTAACATCTGGAACTTCCAAAGGGTCCTTCACACCCTTGCTGCAACTCAAGAAGTTCCCCGACATACTCGTCTCCACTCCAGAGGAAGGACGAGAGTCCCGCCCACATCCAGAGGAGCCCCGTTTCCGCCCCCTAGCTCGAGGGGAGGGATCCTTTCCCTGCGTGGTCGGGAAAGAATTCCCGGCATTCCCGTCGCATCTCAAGTGGATGCGCTCTCCACTGGAAAGGCGAGAGGAACTCCAGGGTCGTGCCACCATTCCCTGAGTCCCCCAGATGTCTCAGTCCATTCCAGGGAAACCTGTTTTCTCTGCACTGTCTCGACTTTCAAGCCGAGGATCGACTCACACCACGGTGGCACGTGGGACAGCCTTGTGGGAAAGCCTCGTGAAAAAGCCTTCAGGGAAAGCCTCGAGGGAAAGCCACAGATCCCTTGATCCCCTCGATGGGAAGCATGACACTGCTGCTACAGCTCGGGAGGAAAGCACACGTGCATGCCACGACTCGAGACGAGGACTGACTCCCCTGGGGAGACTCCAGAAGTACCCCAAGATCCATGTCAGCACTGGAGAGGAATGCCTCAGGTTCCGGCACCGGCTCCACACATGGTCTTAGGCCCCGGCATCGACGGGAGAGGAATGCCGAGAGGCCCCCGAGCAACTCGCATGGGGACTGGCCTTTCCTGAGGCCACCAGAGCGGGTCCCTGAGGTCCCCATCGTAAGTCGAGAGGACCTGCCTGCAACTCGAGAATATCCAGGAGGTTCTCCCCTCCAGGCGAGATGAAGCCCATTTCCGCTGAGGCGTCTCGAGGCTAATCACACCTAAACTCTGGTACTCCCAAAGGGTCCTTCACACCCTTGCTGCAACTCAAGAAGTTCTCCGACATACCCGTCTCCACTCGAGAGGAAGCACGAGAGTCCCGCCCACATCCAGAGGAGCCCCGTTTCCGCCTCCTAGCTCGAGAGGAGGAATCCTTTCCCTGCGTCTTCGGGAAAGAATCCCGGCATTCCCGTCGCATCTCAAGAGGAGGCGCTCTCCAAAGGAAAGGCGAGAGGAACTCCAGGGTCGTGCCACCATTCCCAGAGTCCCCCAGATGTCTCAGTCCATTCCAGGGAAACATGTTTTCCCTGCACTGCCTCGACTTTCATGCCGAGGATCGACTCACACCACGGTGGCACGTGGGACAGCCCTGTGGGAAAGCCTCGTGGGAAAGCCTCGTGGGAAAGCCTCATGGGAAAGCCTCATCGGAAAGCCTCGAGGGAAAGCCCCTGATCCCTTGATCCACGCGAAGGGAAGTGTGACACTGCTGCTACAGCTCGGGAGGAAAGCGCACATGCATGCCCCCACTAGAGACGAGCACTGACTCCCCTGGGGAGACTCCAGAAGTACCCCAAGATCCATGTCAGCACTGGAGAGGAATGCTCAGGTTCCGGCACCGACTCCACACAAGATCTTATGCCCCTGCATCGAGGGGAGAGGAATCCTGATAGGCCCCCGAACAACTCTCATGGGGATTGGCCTTTCCTGAGTCCACCAGAGCGGGTCCCTCAGGTCCCCGACGTAAGTCGAGAGCACCTGCCGCAACTCGAGAAAATCCAGGAGGTTCTCCCCTCCAGGCGAGATGAGGCCCATTTCCGCTCAGGCGTCTAGAGTCTAATCACACCTAACATCTGGAACTTCCAAAGGGTCCTTCACACCCTTCCTGCAACTCAAGAAGTTCCCTGACATACCCGTCTCCACTCGAGAGGAAGCACGAGAGTTCTGCCCACATCCAGAGGAGCCCCGTTTCCTACTCTTGCTCGAGAGAAATGATCCTGTCCCTGCGTGGTCGGGAAAGAATTCCCGGCGTTCCCTTCGCATCTCAAGAGGAGGCGCTCTCCACAGGAAAGGCAAGAGGACCTCCAGGGTCGTGCCACCATTCCCAGAGTCCCCCAGATGTCTCAGTCCATTCCAGGGAAACCTGTTTTCCCTGCACTGCCTCGACTTTCAAGCCGAGGATCGACTCACACGACGGTGGCACGTGGGATAGCCCTGTGGGAAAGCCTCGTGGGAACGCCTCGTGGGAAAGCCTCGAGGGAAAGCCACAGATCCCTTGATATATGCGAAGGGAAGAGTGACACTGCTGCTACAGCTCGAGAGGAAAGCGCACGTGCAGGCCCCCACTAGAGACGAGGACTGACTCCCCTTGGGAGACTCCAGACGTACCCCAAGATCCATATCAGCACTGGAGAGGAAACCTCAGGTTCCGGCACCGACTCCACACAAGGTCTTAGTCCCCGGCATCGACGGGAGAGGAATCCCGAGTGGCCCCCGTGCAACTCGCATGGGGACTTGCCTTTACTGAGGCCACGAGAGCGGGTCCCTGAGGTCCCCGTCGTAAGTCGAGAGCACCTGCCGCAACTCGAGAAAATCCAGGAGGTTCTCCCCTGCAGGCGAGATGAGGCCCATTTCCGCTAAGGCGTCTCGAGGCTAATCACACCTAACCTCTGGAACTTCCAAAGGGTCCTTCACACCCTTGCTGCAACTCAAGAAGTTCACCGACATACCCGACTCCACTCGAGAGGAAGCACCATAGTTCCGCCATATCCAGAGGTGCCCCGTTTCCGCCTCATAGCTCGAGAGGAGGGATCCTGTCCCTGCGTGGTAGGGAAAAAATTCCCGGTATTCCCGTCGCATCCCAAGAAGAGGCGCTCTCCGCAGGAAAGGCGAGAGGAACTCCAGGGTCGTGCCACCATTCCCAGAGTCCCCAGATGTCTCAGTCCATTCCAGGGAAACGTGTTTTCCCTGCACAGCCTCGACTTTCAAGCTGAGGATCGACTCACACCACGGTGGCAAGAGGGACAGCCCTGTGGGAAAGCCTCGTGGAAAAGCCTCGTCGGAAAGCCTCGAGGGAAAGCCACAGATCCCTTGATCCACGCGAAGGGAAGTGCGACACTGCTGCTACAGCTCGGGAGGAAAGCGCACGTGCATGCCCCCACTCGAGACGAGGACTGACTCCCCTGGAGAGACTCCAGAAGTACCCCAAGATCCATGTCAGCACTGGAGAGGAATCCTCAGGTTCCGGCACCGACTCTACACAAGATCTTAGGCCCGGGCATCGATGGGAGAGGAATCCTGAGTGTCCCCGAGCAACTCGCATGGGGACTGGCCTTTCATGAGGCCACCAGAGCGGGTCCCTGAGGTCGCCGTCGTAAGTCGACAGCACCTACCGCATCTCGAGAAAATCCAGGAGGTTCTCCCCTCCAGGCGAGATGAGACCCATTTGTGCTGAGGCGTCTCGAGGCTAATCAGACCTAACCTCTGGAACTTCCAAAGGGTCCTTCACAACCTTTCTGCAACTCAAGAAGTTGCCCGACATACCCGTCTCCACTCGAGAGGAAGCACGAGAGTCCCGCCCACATCCAGAGGAGCCCCGTTTCCGCCTCCTAGCTCGAGAGGAGGGATCATTTCCCTGCGTGTTCGGCAAAGAATTCCCGGCGTTCTAGTCGCATCTCAAGAGGAGGCGCTCCCACAGGAAAGGCGAGAGGAAAACCAGGGTCGTGCCACATTCCCAGAGTCCCCAGATGTCTCAGTCCATTCCAGGGAAACCTGTTTTCCCTGCACTGCCTCGACTTTCAAGCCGAGGATCGACTCACACCACGGTGTCACGTGGGACAGCCCTGAGGGAAAGCCTCGTGGGAAAGCTTCGTGGGAAAGCCTCGAGGGAAAGACACAGATCCCTTGATCCACGCGAAGGGAAGCGTGACACTGCTGCTACAGCTCGGGAGGAAAGCGCCCGAGCATGCCCTCAGTCGAGACGAGGTCTGACTCCCCTGGGGAGACTCCAGAAGTACCCCAAGATCCATGTCGGCACTGGAGAGGAATCCTCAGGTTCCGGCACTGACTCCACACAAGGTCTTAGGACCCAGCTTCAACGGGAGAGGAATCCCGAGAGGCCCGCGAGCAACTCGCATGGGGACTGGCCTTTCCTGAGGCCACCAGAGCGGGTCCCTGAGATCCCCGTCGTAAGTCGAGAGCACATGCCGCAACTCGAGAAAATCTAGGAGGTTCTCCCCTCCAGGCGAGATGAGGCCCATTTCCGCTGAGGCGTCTCGAGGCTAATCACATCTAACATCTGGAACTTCCAAAGGGTCCTTCACACCCTTGCTGCAACTCAAGAAGTTCCCCGACATACTCGTCTCCACTCCAGAGGAAGGACGAGAGTCCCGCCCACATCCAGAGGAGCCCCGTTTCCGCCCCCTAGCTCGAGGGGAGGGATCCTTTCCCTGCGTGGTCGGGAAAGAATTCCCGGCATTCCCGTCGCATCTCAAGTGGATGCGCTCTCCACTGGAAAGGCGAGAGGAACTCCAGGGTCGTGCCACCATTCCCTGAGTCCCCCAGATGTCTCAGTCCATTCCAGGGAAACCTGTTTTCTCTGCACTGTCTCGACTTTCAAGCCGAGGATCGACTCACACCACGGTGGCACGTGGGACAGCCTTGTGGGAAAGCCTCGTGAAAAAGCCTTCAGGGAAAGCCTCGAGGGAAAGCCACAGATCCCTTGATCCCCTCGATGGGAAGCATGACACTGCTGCTACAGCTCGGGAGGAAAGCACACGTGCATGCCACGACTCGAGACGAGGACTGACTCCCCTGGGGAGACTCCAGAAGTACCCCAAGATCCATGTCAGCACTGGAGAGGAATGCTCAGGTTCCGGCACCGGCTCCACACATGGTCTTAGGCCCCGGCATCGACGGGAGAGGAATGCCGAGAGGCCCCCGAGCAACTCGCATGGGGACTGGCCTTTCCTGAGGCCACCAGAGCGGGTCCCTGAGGTCCCCATCGTAAGTCGAGAGGACCTGCTGCAACTCGAGAATATCCAGGAGGTTCTCCCCTCCAGGCGAGATGAAGCCCATTTCCGCTGAGGCGTCTCGAGGCTAATCACACCTAAACTCTGGTACTCCCAAAGGGTCCTTCACACCCTTGCTGCAACTCAAGAAGTTCTCCGACATACCCGTCTCCACTCGAGAGGAAGCACGAGAGTCCCGCCCACATCCAGAGGAGCCCCGTTTCCGCCTCCTAGCTCGAGAGGAGGAATCCTTTCCCTGCGTCTTCGGGAAAGAATCCCGGCATTCCCGTCGCATCTCAAGAGGAGGCGCTCTCCAAAGGAAAGGCGAGAGGAACTCCAGGGTCGTGCCACCATTCCCAGAGTCCCCCAGATGTCTCAGTCCATTCCAGGGAAACATGTTTTCCCTGCACTGCCTCGACTTTCATGCCGAGGATCGACTCACACCACGGTGGCACGTGGGACAGCCCTGTGGGAAAGCCTCGTGGGAAAGCCTCGTGGGAAAGCCTCATGGGAAAGCCTCATCGGAAAGCCTCGAGGGAAAGCCCCTGATCCCTTGATCCACGCGAAGGGAAGTGTGACACTGCTGCTACAGCTCGGGAGGAAAGCGCACATGCATGCCCCCACTAGAGACGAGCACTGACTCCCCTGGGGAGACTCCAGAAGTACCCCAAGATCCATGTCAGCACTGGAGAGGAATGCTCAGGTTCCGGCACCGACTCCACACAAGATCTTATGCCCCTGCATCGAGGGGAGAGGAATCCTGATAGGCCCCCGAACAACTCTCATGGGGATTGGCCTTTCCTGAGTCCACCAGAGCGGGTCCCTCAGGTCCCCGACGTAAGTCGAGAGCACCTGCCGCAACTCGAGAAAATCCAGGAGGTTCTCCCCTCCAGGCGAGATGAGGCCCATTTCCGCTCAGGCGTCTAGAGTCTAATCACACCTAACATCTGGAACTTCCAAAGGGTCCTTCACACCCTTCCTGCAACTCAAGAAGTTCCCTGACATACCCGTCTCCACTCGAGAGGAAGCACGAGAGTTCTGCCCACATCCAGAGGAGCCCCGTTTCCTACTCTTGCTCGAGAGAAATGATCCTGTCCCTGCGTGGTCGGGAAAGAATTCCCGGCGTTCCCTTCGCATCTCAAGAGGAGGCGCTCTCCACAGGAAAGGCAAGAGGACCTCCAGGGTCGTGCCACCATTCCCAGAGTCCCCCAGATGTCTCAGTCCATTCCAGGGAAACCTGTTTTCCCTGCACTGCCTCGACTTTCAAGCCGAGGATCGACTCACACGACGGTGGCACGTGGGATAGCCCTGTGGGAAAGCCTCGTGGGAACGCCTCGTGGGAAAGCCTCGAGGGAAAGCCACAGATCCCTTGATATATGCGAAGGGAAGAGTGACACTGCTGCTACAGCTCGAGAGGAAAGCGCACGTGCAGGCCCCCACTAGAGACGAGGACTGACTCCCCTTGGGAGACTCCAGACGTACCCCAAGATCCATATCAGCACTGGAGAGGAAACCTCAGGTTCCGGCACCGACTCCACACAAGGTCTTAGTCCCCGGCATCGACGGGAGAGGAATCCCGAGTGGCCCCCGTGCAACTCGCATGGGGACTTGCCTTTACTGAGGCCACGAGAGCGGGTCCCTGAGGTCCCCGTCGTAAGTCGAGAGCACCTGCCGCAACTCGAGAAAATCCAGGAGGTTCTCCCCTGCAGGCGAGATGAGGCCCATTTCCGCTAAGGCGTCTCGAGGCTAATCACACCTAACCTCTGGAACTTCCAAAGGGTCCTTCACACCCTTGCTGCAACTCAAGAAGTTCACCGACATACCCGACTCCACTCGAGAGGAAGCACCATAGTTCCGCCATATCCAGAGGTGCCCCGTTTCCGCCTCATAGCTCGAGAGGAGGGATCCTGTCCCTGCGTGGTAGGGAAAAAATTCCCGGTATTCCCGTCGCATCCCAAGAAGAGGCGCTCTCCGCAGGAAAGGCGAGAGGAACTCCAGGGTCGTGCCACCATTCCCAGAGTCCCCAGATGTCTCAGTCCATTCCAGGGAAACGTGTTTTCCCTGCACAGCCTCGACTTTCAAGCTGAGGATCGACTCACACCACGGTGGCAAGAGGGACAGCCCTGTGGGAAAGCCTCGTGGAAAAGCCTCGTCGGAAAGCCTCGAGGGAAAGCCACAGATCCCTTGATCCACGCGAAGGGAAGTGCGACACTGCTGCTACAGCTCGGGAGGAAAGCGCACGTGCATGCCCCCACTCGAGACGAGGACTGACTCCCCTGGAGAGACTCCAGAAGTACCCCAAGATCCATGTCAGCACTGGAGAGGAATCCTCAGGTTCCGGCACCGACTCTACACAAGATCTTAGGCCCGGGCATCGATGGGAGAGGAATCCTGAGTGTCCCCGAGCAACTCGCATGGGGACTGGCCTTTCATGAGGCCACCAGAGCGGGTCCCTGAGGTCGCCGTCGTAAGTCGACAGCACCTAGCCGCATCTCGAGAAAATCCAGGAGGTTCTCCCCTCCAGGCGAGATGAGACCCATTTGTGCTGAGGCGTCTCGAGGCTAATCACACCTAACCTCTGGAACTTCCAAAGGGTCCTTCACAACCCTTGCTGCAACTCAAGAAGTTGCCCGACATACCCGTCTCCACTCGAGAGGAAGCACGAGAGTCCCGCCCACATCCAGAGGAGCCCCGTTTCCGCCTCCTAGCTCGAGAGGAGGGATCCATTTCCCTGCGTGTTCGGCAAAGAATTCCCGGCGTTCCTAGTCGCATCTCAAGAGGAGGCGCTCTCCACAGGAAAGGCGAGAGGAAACTCCAGGGTCGTGCCACCATTCCCAGAGTCCCCCAGATGTCTCAGTCCATTCCAGGGAAACCTGTTTTCCCTGCACTGCCTCGACTTTCAAGCCGAGGATCGACTCACACCACGGTGTCACGTGGGACAGCCCTGTGGGAAAGCCTCGTGGGAAAGCTTCGTGGGAAAGCCTCGAGGGAAAGACACAGATCCCTTGATCCACGCGAAGGGAAGCGTGACACTGCTGCTACAGCTCGGGAGGAAAGCGCACGTGCATGCCCTCACTCGAGACGAGGACTGACTCCCCTGGGGAGACTCCAGAAGTACCCCAAGATCCATGTCGGCACTGGAGAGGAATCCTCAGGTTCCGGCACTGACTCCACACAAGGTCTTAGGACCCAGCATCGACGGGAGAGGAATCCCGAGAGGCCCGCGAGCAACTCGCATGGGGACTGGCCTTTCCTGAGGCCACCAGAGCGGGTCCCTGAGATCCCCGTCGTAAGTCGAGAGCACATGCCGCAACTCGAGAAAATCTAGGAGGTTCTCCCCTCCAGGCGAGATGAGGCCCATTTCCGCTGAGGCGTCTCGAGGCTAATCACATCTAACATCTGGAACTTCCAAAGGGTCCTTCACACCCTTGCTGCAACTCAAGAAGTTCCCCGACATACCCGTCTCCACTCCGAGAGGAAGCACGAGAGTCCCGCCCACATCCAGAGGAGCCCCGTTTCCGCCTCCTAGCTCGAGAGGAGGGATCCTTTCCCTGCGTGGTCGGGAAAGAATTCCCGGCATTCCCGTCGCATCTCAAGTGGATGCGCTCTCCACTGGAAAGGCGAGAGGAACTCCAGGGTCGTGCCACCATTCCCTGAGTCCCCCAGATGTCTCAGTCCATTCCAGGGAAACCTGTTTTCTCTGCACTGTCTCGACTTTCAAGCCGAGGATCGACTCACACCACGGTGGCACGTGGGACAGCCTTGTGGGAAAGCCTCGTGGAAAAAGCCTTCAGGGAAAGCCTCGAGGGAAAGCCACAGATCCCTTGATCCCCTCGATGGGAAGCATGACACTGCTGCTACAGCTCGGGAGGAAAGCACACGTGCATGCCACGACTCGAGACGAGGACTGACTCCCCTGGGGAGACTCCAGAAGTACCCCAAGATCCATGTCAGCACTGGAGAGGAATGCTCAGGTTCCGGCACCGGCTCCACACATGGTCTTAGGCCCCGGCATCGACGGGAGAGGAATGCCGAGAGGCCCCCGAGCAACTCGCATGGGGACTGGCCTTTCCTGAGGCCACCAGAGCGGGTCCCTGAGGTCCCCATCGTAAGTCGAGAGGACCTGCCTGCAACTCGAGAATATCCAGGAGGTTCTCCCCTCCAGGCGAGATGAAGGCCCATTTCCGCTGAGGCGTCTCGAGGCTAATCACACCTAAACTCTGGTAACTTCCAAAGGGTCCTTCACACCCTTGCTGCAACTCAAGAAGTTCTCCCGACATACCCGTCTCCACTCGAGAGGAAGCACGAGAGTCCCGCCCACATCCAGAGGAGCCCCGTTTCCGCCTCCTAGCTCGAGAGGAGGAATCCTTTCCCTGCGTCTGTCGGGAAAGAATTCCCGGCATTCCCGTCGCATCTCAAGAGGAGGCGCTCTCCACAAGGAAAGGCGAGAGGAACTCCAGGGTCGTGCCACCATTCCCAGAGTCCCCCAGATGTCTCAGTCCATTCCAGGGAAACCTGTTTTCCCTGCACTGCCTCGACTTTCAAGCCGAGGATCGACTCACACCACGGTGGCACGTGGGACAGCCCTGTGGGAAAGCCTCGTGGGAAAGCCTCGTGGGAAAGCCTCGAAGCGGAAAGCCACAGATCCCTTGATCCACGCGAAGGAAGCGTGACACTGCTGCTACAGCTCGGGAGGAAAGCGCACGTGCATGCCCCCACTCGAGACGAGGACTGACTCCCCTGGGGAGACTCCAGAAGTACCCCAAGATCCATGTCAGCACTGGAGAGGAATCCTCAGGTTCCGGCACCGACTCCACACAAGGTCTTAGGCCCCTGGCATCGACGGGAGAGGAATCCCGAGAGGCCCCGAGCAACTCGCATGGGGACTGGCCTTTCCTGAGGCCACCAGAGCGGGTCCCTGAGGTCCCCGTCGTAAGTCGAGAGCACCTGCCGCAACTCGAGAAAATCCAGGAGGTTCTCCCCTCCAGGCGAGATGAGGCCCATTTCCGCTGAGGCGTCTCGAGGCTAATCACACCTAACATCTGGAACTTCCAAAGGGTCCTTCACACCCTTGCTGCAACTCAAGAAAGCGCCTCTTTTGGGATGGACGGGAATACGCGGAATTTTTCCCTACCACGCAGGGACAGGATCCCTCCTCTCGAGCTATGAGGCGGAACGGGGCACCTCTGGATATGGCGGAACTATGGTGCTTCCTCTCGAGTGGAGTCGGGTATGTCGGTGAACTTCTTGAGTTTGCAGCAAGGTGTGAAGGACCCTTTGGAAGTTCCAGAGGTTAGGTGTGATTAGCCTCGAGACGCCTTAGCGGAAATGGGCCTCATCTCGCCTGCAGGGGAGAACCTCCTGGATTTTCCGAGTTGCGGCAGGTGCTCTCGACTTACGACGGGGACCTCAGGGACCCGCTCTCGTGGCCTCAGTAAAGGCAAGTCCCCATGCGAGTTGCACGGGGGCCACTCGGGATTCCTCTCCCGTCGATGCGCGGGACTAAGACCTTGTGTGGAGTCGGTGCCGGAACCTGAGGTTTCCTCTCCAGTGCTGATATGGATCTTGGGGTACGTCTGGAGTCTCCCAAGGGGAGTCAGTCCTCGTCTCTAGTGGGGCCTGCACGTGCGCTTTCCTCTCGAGCTGTAGCAGCAGTGTCACTCTTCCCTTCGCATATATCAAGGGATCTGTGGCTTTCCCTCGAGGCTTTCCCACGAGGCGTTCCCACGAGGCTTTCCCACAGGGCTATCCCACGTGCCACCGTCGTGTGAGTCGATCCTCGGCTTGAAAGTCGAGGCAGTGCAGGGAAAACAGGTTTCCCTGGAATGGACTGAGACATCTGGGGACTCTGGGAATGGTGGCACGACCCTGGAGGTCCTCTTGCCTTTCCTGTGGAGAGCGCCTCCTCTTGAGATGCGAAGGGAACGCCGGAATTCTTCCCGACCACGCAGGGACAGGATCATTTCTCTCGAGCAAGAGTAGGAAACGGGGGCTCCTCTGGATGTGGGCAGAACTCTCGTGCTCCTCTCGAGTGGAGACGGGTATGTCAGGAACTTCTGGAAGC
>NW_017214116.1:0-14978 GCF_001704415.2 Capra hircus
AGACGTGCCGGAACCTGAGGATTCCTCTCCAGTGCTGACATGGATCTTGGGGTACTTCTGGAGTCCCGTCGGTGCCGGGCCTAAGACCTTGTGTAGAGTCGGTGCCGGAACAGCATTCCTCTCCAGTGCTGACATGGATTTTGGGGTACTTTTGGAGTCTCCCTGGGGAGTCAGTCCTCGTCTCGTTTGGGGGCATGCAAGTGCGCTTTCCTGCCGAGATGGGGCAGCAGTGTCATGTTTCCCGTCGAGTGGATCAAGGAATCAGTGGCTTTTTCCTCGAGTCTTTTCCACAAGGCTTTCCCACGAGGCTTTTCCACAGGGCTGTCCCACGTGCCAACGTGGTGTGAGTCGATCCTCGGCTTGAAATTCGAGGCAGTGCAGGGAATACAGGTTTCCCTGGAATGGACTGAGACCTCTGGGGGACTATCAGATTGGTGGCACACCCTGGAGTTCCGCTCGCTTTCCTGTGGAGAGGGCCTCCTCTTGAGATGCGACGGGAACGCCGGGAATTCTTTCCCGAGAACACAGGGAAAGGATCCCTCCTCTCGAGCTAGGAGGCGGAAACGGGGCTCCTCTAGATGTGGGCGGGAATCTCGTGCTTCCTCTCGAGTGGAGACGGGTATGTCAGGGAACTTCTTGAGTTGCAGCAAGGGTGTGAAGGACCCTTTGGAAGTTCCATAGGTTAGGTGTGATTAGCCTCGAGACGCCTCTGGGAAATGGGCCTCATCTCGCCTGGAGGGGAGTACTTCCTGAATTTTCTCGAGTTGTGGCAGGCGCTCTCGACTTACGACGGGGACCTAAGGGACCCGCTCTGGTGGCCTCAGGAAAGGCCAGTCCACATGCGAGTTGATTGGGGCCTCTCGGGATTCCTCTCTCGTCGATGTCAGGGCCTAAGATCTTGTATGGAGTCCGTGCCGGAACCTGAGCATTTCCTCTCCAGTGCAGACATGGATCCTGGGGTACTTCTGGAGTCTCCCCAGGGAGTCAGTCCTCGTCTCGAGCGGGGGCATGCACGTGCGGCTTTCCTCCCGAGCTGTAGCACAAGTGTCACGCTTCCCTTCGCGTGGATCAAGAGATCTGTGGCTTTCTCTTGAGGCTTTCACACGAGGCTTTCCCACGAGGCTTTCTCACAGGGCTGTCTAACGATGCCACCGTGGTGTGAGTCGATCCTCGGCTTGAAAGTCGAGACAGTGCAGGGAAAACAGGTTTCCCTGGAATGGACTGAGACATCTGGGGACTCTGGGAATGGTGTCACGACCCTGGAGTTCCTCTCGCCTTTCCTGTGGAGAGCGTCTCCTCTTGTGATGCGACGGGAACGCCGGGAATTCTTTCCCGAACACGCAGGGAAAGGATCCCTCCTCTCGAGCTAGGAGGCGGAAACGGGGCTCCTCTGGATGTGGGCAGAACTCTCCTGCTTCCTCTCGAGTGGAGACGGGTATGTCGGGAAACTTCCTGAGTTGCATCAAGGGTGCGAAGGACCTTTTGGAAGCTCCAGAGGTTAGGTGTGATTAGCCTCGGAGACGCCTCAGCGGAAATGGGCCTCTTCTCGCCTGGAGGGGAGAACCTCCTGGATTTATCGAGTTGCAGCAGGTGCTCTCGACTTACGACGAGGACCTCAGGGACCCGCTCTGGTGACCTCAGGAAAGGCCAGTCCCCATGCGAGTTGCTTGGGGGCCTCTCGGGATTCCTCTCTCCGTCGATGCCAGGGCCTAAGATCTTGTATGGAGTCTGTGCCGGAACCTGAGCATTCCTCTCCAGTGCAGACATGGATCCTGGGTTACTTCTCTAGTCTCCCCCAGGGGAGTCAGTCCTCGTCTCGAGTGGGGCATGCACGTGCGATTTCCTCCGAGCTGTAGCAGCAGTGTCACGCTTCTCTTCGCGTGGATCAAGGGATCTGTGGCTTTCCCTCGGAGGCTTTCCAAAACGAGGCTTTCCCACAGGGCTGTCCCACGTGCCACCATGGTGTAAGTCGATCTCGCTTGAAAGTCGAGGCAGTGCAGGGAAAGCAGGTTTCCCTGGAATGGACTGAGAACATCCTGGGGACTCTGGGAATGTGGAACGACCCTGGAGTTCCTCTCGCCTTTCCTGTGGAGAGCGCCTCCTCTTGAAATGCGACGGAAACGCCAGGAATTCTTTCCCGAACACGCAGGGAAAGGATCCCTCCTCTCGAGCTAGGAGGCGGAAACGGGGCTCCTCTGGATGTGGGCGGGACTCTCCTGCTTCCTCTCGAGTGGTAGACGGGTATGTCGGGGATCTTCTTGAGTTGCAGCAAGGGTGTGAAGTCGCTTTGGGAGCTCCAGAGGTTAGGTGTGATTAGCCTCGAGATGCCTCAGCGGAAATGGCACTCATCTCGCCTGGAGGGGAGAACCTCCTGGATGTTCTCGAGTTTCGGCAGGTGCTCTCGACTTTCGACGGGGACCTCAGGGACCCGCTCTGGTGGCCTCAGGAAAGGCCATTCCCCATGGGAGTTGCTCGGGGGACTCTTGGGATTCCTCTCCCGTCGATGCTGCGGCCTAAGACCTCGTGTGGAGTCGGTGCCAGAACCTGAGGATTCCTCTCCAGTGCTGACATGGATCTTGGGGTACTTCTGGAGTCTCCCCAGGAGACTCAGTCCTCGTCTCGAGTGGGGGCATGCACGTGCGCTTTCCTCCCGAGCTGTAGCAGCAGTGTCACGCTTCCCTTCGCGTGGATCAAGGGATCTGTGGCTTTCCCTCGAGGCTTTCCCACGAGGCTTTCCCACGAGGCTTTCCCACAGGGCTGCCCACGTGCCACCGTGGTGTGAGTCGATCTTCGGCTTGAAAGTCGACGCAGTGCAGGGAAAACAGGTTTCCCTGTAATGGACTGAGACACCTGGTTGTCTCTGGGAATGGTGTCACGACCCTGGAGTTCCTCTCGCCTTTCCTGTGGAGAGCGCCTCCTCTTGAGATGCGACGGGAACGCCGGGAATTCTTTCCCGACCAAGCAGGGAAAGGATCCCTCATCTCAGGCTAGGACTCGGAAACGGGGCTCCTCTGGATGTGGCCGGGACTCTCGTGCTTCCTCTCAAGTGGAGACGGGTATGTCGGGGAACTTCTTGAGTTGCAGCAAGGGTGTGAAGAACCCTTTGGAAGTTCCAGAGGTTAGGTGTGATTAGCCTCGGAGACGCCTCAGCGGAAATGGGCCTCATCTCGCCTGGAGGGGAGAACCTCCTGGAATTTTCTCGAGGTGCAGCAGGTGCTCTCGACTTACTACGGGGACCTCAGGGACCCGCTCTGGTGGCCTCAGGAAAGGCCAGTCCCCATGCTAGTTGCTCGGGGGCCTCTCGGGATTCCTCTCCCGTCTATGCCGGGGCATAAGATCTTGTGTGGAGTCGGTGCCGGAACCTTAGCATTCCTCTCCAGTGCTGACATGAATCTTGGGGTTCTTCTGTAGTCTCCCCAGTGGAGTCAGTCCTCGTCTCGAGTGGGGGCATGCACATGCGCTTTCCTCTCGAGCTGTAGCAGCAGTGTCACGCTTCCCTTCGCGTGGATCAAGGGATCTGTGGCTTTCCCTCGAGGCTTTCCAACGAGGCTTTTCCCACAGGGCTGTCCCACGTGCCACCGTGGTGTGAGTCGATCTTCGCTTGAAAGTCGAGGCAGTGCAGGGAAAGCAGGTTTCCCTGGAATGGACTGAGACATCCTGGGACTCTGGGAATGTGGAACGACCCTGGAGTTCCTTTCGCCTTTCCTGTGGAGAGCGCCTCCTCTTGAGATGCGACGGAAACGCCAGGAATTGTTTCCCGACCACGCAGGGAAAGGATCCCTCCTCTCGAGCTAGGAGGCGGAAACGGGGCTCCTCTGGATGTGGGCGGGACTCTCGTGCTTCCTCTCGAGTGTAGACGGGTATGTCGGGGATCTTCTTGAGTTGCAGCAAGGGTGTGAAGTCGCTTTGGGAGCTCCAGAGGTTAGGTGTGATTAGCCTCGAGATGCCTCAGCGGAAATGGGCCTCATCTCGCCTGGAGGGGAGAACCTCCTGGATGTTCTCGAGTTGGGGCAGGTGCTCTCGACTTACGACGGGGACCTCAGGGACCCGCTCTGGTGGCCTCTGGAAAGGCCAGTCCCCAAGCGAGTTGTTCGGGGGCCTCTCGGGATTCCTCTCCCGTCGATGCCGGGGCCTAAGATCTTGTGTGGAGCCGGTGCCGGAACCTGAGTATTCCTCTCCAGTGCTGACGTGGATCTGGGGGACTTCTGGAGTCTCCCCAGTAGAGTCAGTCCTCCTCTCCGAGTGGGGGCATGCACGTGCGCTTTCCTTCCGAGCTGTAGCAGCAGTGTCATGCTTCCCTTCGCGTGGATCAAGGGATCTGTGGCTTTCCCTCGAGGCTTTCCCACGAGGCTTTCCCACGAGGCTTTCTGCCGGGGTCCAGCCCCGGTGGATCCAGGGAATTCGAAGGGTGGACGGCGTTGGCGTGGAAAGACTTGTTTGTTTATTAATGTAAGATTAGATTAAGAAACTATAGTGTAATAAGAAGATTAAGTGGACGAAGAGGGCTGAATAGCTTGGTTTACGCGGAAGGCCAATAAAATTCCAGACAAGGAATTTGCACCATCTACGTTGGGCCACCGGCGCCCGCTTGAATATCTAAGGGTGCTTCGCCTTAAGCTCCCTTTGGTGCGGGTCTTAACAGCCGGGGCAAGTAAGTAGACCTGGCGAGCCTCCGCGCCCCAGATGGAGATTCAGCCTGAAGTTAAAGTAAAGAGCAGAGAGAGGGAAGGGGAGAGAAGAGGAGAGAGAGAGACATGGGGGGAGCCAGAGTCCCAAGAAACCAGGCCGAGAGACTAGTTCGAGAAACTGATCCGATCCTTTATTGTTCAGAAGGCCTTTTATACTTTTGATAAAACATGGAGATCAATGGGTAACACAGAATTATGTAGCGTTCGCAGCCCAGACTCTTTCTATACATCATTTTGTATACAAAAGGTCTCAGGTGATTTACATTATCTTCTGGCCAAGAAGCTTGTTAACACTTTTTAGCTCTCTTCCTTAATGAATGTTGATTTTGTTTCCCCTGAAGTGTTTTTCTTTAATTTGCATCTCCTTAAAGCATTAAAGTTACATCTCTATAGAACAAAGGTGCAGTGGGATATAACAAAGAAGGTACTTAACTCAAAGATCTAATGTTGCTAATACCAGGTCTACTACTTGTTTTTTCTATATACCAACTATATCTAAAAATAAAGGATATGAAAATTTGGCAGCAAGCATTGACTCAACAAATGAAACTTTTAATCAGTCCTATTCTAAAGATTTTGACTCTTCGGAAGCCCCTACATTCCTAGGATATTTTAAGCTTCCTGTGCCTCCTGCAGTCAGGAGGCCTCAAACAATCACACTCGCAGAGTCCTGCAGGCAGGCTAGAAAGCCATCGGAGGGGTTTTTAGATTGAAACACTCTTTCAAATGCAGAAGACTGAAACCCTGAATTGACTTTTTTCCAGAAAATGTCAGAAGAGTGGAAAAGCAGAGCACAAAAGCCGGCAGATTTTTGTTGGGGTACATGCTTAGGAATTTCCAGAGGGGTCCCTGAAGTCTGAGCACGCCTTGCGAATGTCAGCTTCCTTCCTCATGACCTTGTCACGGCGGGATTCCTCACTCTGGCTCCCGGCATCTCACCCTTTTTAATTTTAAATAATTGATTATTTATGTTTAAAATCAGGTGCAGTTCGGTCTCGAGATTCCGAATGCTCTGCCGAAGAATCTAGACAATATAGGGAAGTATGATTATGAGGAGCAAGATTATAGACAGTAGACAGAACAGTCTTCAGAAATGAAGTTAGAGAAAGTGTGGGAAAAGTCATTGGCTTCTCCTGCCGGTGGTAAAATCTAATCGGAGTGTTCCAAGGTCTGAATCTGATTATGAAGTTTCCCTAAGTCTAAACTAATATCTGAGCTGTTCCAAAATACCTAAACCTTGATTTTTTAACATATTGGGCATTTACACTTGTTGAGTCAATGATTGCTGTTGTAGTAACAATAACAGTTGTTGTAACACAGCAAGAAACATAATTATCATATCAATAAGTTGTTACAGTTATAGGACATCTTTAAAACCACAGAAGAGCAGACATTACTTTGAGGAGTTAAACAAGATGAAAACATCCATGGTTCACAAGTCGCTACATTAGGTACATTAAGTTTTCTGGAATCATTGGTGAAAAGAAGAACATAAGGAGAGGATAGACAAGCCAAAATAGAGTAAATAGAGTCATTTTCTGGTTGGAGTTTGTGCTGGCAGCAGCTGTTAGTCCTGCCGGGATCTTGATGTTTCTTTTGCCTCTTTTGCCGGTAGGAGCAGCGGCCTTCACCCCGCCCTCTGACACTGGCGCTGTTATGGGGCTGCGAGTGCGGTGCACTGGGTTCCGTCAGTCCAGGCTGGCCCCGCCCGCAGCTTTTGGTGCGCGGCTGTTTCCCGCGGTGGTGGTGGCAGAGAAGTTCCCTTTTTCTTTTGTGGCGAATCAGTCTGTCCGGGATCCAAGTTGACGAATCTGCACCCTGTGGAAAAAAATATAAACACTTCCTCGACCCGCAGTAAATTTTGGGTCGGGATCTTTTTGTTATCTGGAGGAGATCTTTTTGCTTTACTAATGGCTTTTTATTTTACTGTTTCAAACGAATCAGCATTTAACTTATTACAAAGAGAACATGTTGTAAAATCTGATGGGGGAAAACTATACTTAATTTCTCTCTTTTTAATTTTTGAATTAACAAAGCACGTGAGGGTAAATGATGCAAGATCTGATCACAAGAATTTCCTATAGCAATCTGCCAATCATCAAACATTTTGAAAAGCATCAAGTTGTTCTCTGTTATATGGAAGTGCAATTTTTGATGGTTCTTTATTAAACAATTTAATAAATCAGTATATTTGAATTAATCTTTTTAATTAATATGTCAGTAATTTTTCCTTAGGCAGAGGCCACTGTTCCACCCACACCGGATCTTGAAATTTTCATGTAATGGGGTAGGCAGCAAAAACAATGGCCTTCATTATAAATTTGGATATCCCAATCCAGTATATAGCTTGCAAGGAGTTGGGCAAATTAGCTCAATTATTCTTGTCTGTTGTTTACCCAATCCTTTTGATGGATCATAGCCGATCTGCCAGCATCTGAGAGGTCACTTTATCATCAGGGCTAAAAAAGTAACACTCCCATTTGAGATAGCATGTCCCTCCCCCACAGGGTAAGGGGGAGTGAAGGGACTACATACGGTTGGAAAGTTCCACGGGTGTCCTCAAATTGCCAATCTAAAATTTTTGCACTTTTGGCTACTGTGGGGGCTCTTCCTATCCCCACCAAGTTATTTTCAGTAGTATGTGTGGGCCAGGAGGTGGGCCAGGAGCTAGGCCAGTCTTTTCCTGAAATGCAAGAAACGTCTGCTCCTGTGTCTAATAACCCCACAATAGACTTGCCATTAATCAGAATAGTTTTCATAGGCCGTTTCTGAGTAATTTTTGTTATCCAAAAAACCATATCACTAGACCCAAATATAAGAAGCAAGAAAAGAGGTGTTACACAATATCTTTATAAGCTTTTCTAATGATCTTTTTATAACCCAAATCTGGTCTATAGCCTTTTAGATGACAAGTAACCATTTAATCTTAGCTTGAAAACTTCCAGCAACGGGGAGCTCACTATTCACCAAGGTTTTAAACTCTCTCTCACCTCTTACTCTATAGCATTTTTATCCTGCCATACCACTTTTTCTAACTCCTTTTCAGTAGTATATGTTGGCCAGGAGCTGCGCTAGTCTCTCAGCAATGTAAGAAACGTCTTGTCTATTGTCTAAACAGCCATGACATTTTATATCTTTGAATTAAAAAATCTTTTAAAGGCCTAGAAGCTGCAATTTTTTGCACCCAAAAAGCTAGATCTAGATCCTCTGGGGCTTTTTTTGTCTGGTTTTTCTGTTTGGTAATAAGGTAAAAGCAAAAGCTGTGCTATTATTTTTTTTTTTAATTTTTATTAATTGCACAGTTTTAGCAGGTGGCGAGATCAAAACTTCAGTTTTTTCAGTATAATCAGAATTTACTACACAAGACACTACCGAAATTTCTTGAAAAGAAAGCAAGCTATGCCCCAGTACAAGTCTTACAATGTCCTCAGGCAGGGGACTAGCCACTCTCATTGGAATCTGAGTCACTGGCACATCAGGGGTTAATATTATTGAAGTGGTGGAACTGAGGTCTAGGCCTGAGCTACCTGGGGTTGTTTGGTACGGGTTGTTGTGTCTGTTTAGGCAGGACATTTTGGCAAAACATGTTCTATTTGGCCTCAAGAGAAACATTTTGCATTTGTAAAGTCCTTTTTATTACGAATATTTTTTTTTCTGTTTTTCTTCCTTTTTCTTTTTTTTTTGTTGGGTGAGGCCCCTCCTGAGGGGATTTTATGCAAGGAGCAAGCTCTGTTTTAAAAGCTCTTTTGCTCAAAAATATTGTCACTATCGTTTTCAAACTTAAGCAATGTTCTGGGAGGCTTTGGATATAAAGTGGGGAGTTCTTAAGCCCTGGGGAGGCGCAAGCAGAGGTTGCAGTGGTCGCCTTAAATAAGATAACTTTTTTAAAGGTTTGGTTTGTGTAGAGGGGGAGGGGGCTCTCCAGGGCGCTCGGCCGCTGGCGTCCTGTAAGCACCCTCCTTCCTCGGGAGGAAGAGGAGTCTCTCTCCTTTTGTTTGCCAATGGCAGAAAATACGATCTGCATAGAAGGTGGAGACCCACTACCATTTACCGCTATAGCCTCTCCCATAGGCTATCTAACAGCCTCATGACAGGGGTCCAGAACATTTTGTAATCATATTTTACAGAGCAAAAGCATTTACAGGCCCATGCAAAGTATAGTAAGTTTTTAGCTGTTTTCCTACTCTCTCCCAGGTGTCTAAGTTAACAGTGCCTTCTTCTGGAAACCAGGGACACTGTTCTTGTACAAAGGAAAAAAATGAATGAATATTGGAATTTTTAACTTTAATTCCTCGTTTAGTTAGTAAACTGCAAGATTACTCCTATAAAAAGCTGTCTTTCTTTTGATTCACTGTTACCCATGTCAGAAAATTAAGTCTTATAGAAAAGTCTACCTCAACAAAAGGTTTTACCTCTGGCGAGGGGGGTTTTGTTTTTAACCCTAGGATAGCAGGTTTCTTTTCAACCTCTAGAGCACCAGGTTTCTCTTAAACCCTTGAACACTTCCCACTCTTCCTCACCCTGTCTATCCTACAGGGGGGTCCGCGGCACCCTGAGTGGGGTCCTAGCCGTCCCGAACACTCAACACTGGGGGAGTACCCGAAAGTACTCCGGGGGAGTGATTAAGTCACTCCGGGGGGAGCAACAGAGAGTGCTCCGGGGGGAGCAACGGAGAGGGCTCCGGGGGGAGCAGCAGAGAGTGCTCCGGGGGGAGCTTTTGCTCCGAGGAACCTACCTTCGAATAGCCTGTTCCGGGCGCCACTTGCCGGGGTCCTGGCCCGGTGGATCCAGGGAATTCGAAGGGTGGACGGCGTTGGCGTGGAAAGACTTGTTTGTTTATTAATGTAAGATTAGATTAAGAAACTATAGTGTAATAAGAAGATTAAGTGGAGGAAGAGGGCTGAATAGCTTGGTTTACGCGGAAGGCCAATAAAATTCCAGACAAGGAATCTGCCACCATCTACGTTGGGCCACCGGCGCCCGCTTGAATATCTAAGGGTGCCTCGCCTTAAGCTCCCTTTCGTGCGGGTCTTAACACAGCCGGGGCAAGTAAGTAGACCTGGCGAGCCTCCTGCGCCCCAGATGGAGATTCAGCCTGAAGTTAAAGTAAAGAGCAGGAGAGAGGGAAGGGGAGAGAAGAGGAGAGAGAGAGACATGGGGGGAGCCAGAGTCCCAAGAAACCAGGCCGAGAGACTAGTTCGAGAAACTGGTCCGATCCCTTTATTGTTCAGAAGGCCTTTTATACTTTTGATAAAACATGGAGATCAACGGGGTAACACAGAATTATGTAGCGTTCGCAGCCCAGACTCTTTCTATACATCATTTTGTATACAAAAGGTCTCAGGTGATTTACATTATCTTCTGGCAAGAAGCTTGTTAACACTTTTTAGCTCTCTTCCTTAATGAATGTTGATTTTGTTTCCCCCGAAGTGTTTTTCTTTAATTTGCATCTCCTTAAAGCATTAAAGTTACATCTCTATAGAACAAAGGTGCAGTGGGATATAACAAAAGAAGGTACTTAACTCAAAGATCTAATGTTGCTAATACCAGGTCTACTACTTGTTTTTCTATATACCAACTATATCTAAAAATAAAGGATATGAAAATTTGGCAGCAAGCATTGACTCAACAAATGAAACTTTTAATCAGTCCTATTCTAAAGATTTTGACTCTTCGGAAGCCCCTACATTCCTAGGATGTTTTAAGCTTCCTGTGCCTCCTGCCAGTCAGGAGGCCTCAAACAATCACACTCGCAGAGTCCTGCAGGCAGGCTAGAAAGCCATCGGAGGGGTTTTTAGATTGAAACACTCTTTCAAATGCAGAAGACTGAAACCCTGAATTGACTTTTTCCAGAAAATGTCAGAAGAGTGGAAAAGCAGAGCACAAAAGCCTGGCAGATTTTTTGTTGGGGTACATGCTTAGGAATTTCCAGAGGGGTCCCTGAAGTCTGAGCACGCCTTGCGAATGTCAGCTTCCTTCCTCATGACCTTGTCACGGGCGGGATTCCTCACACTGGCTCCCGGCAGCTTTCCCACAGGGCTGTCCCACGTGCCACCGTGGTGTGAGTCGATACTCGGCTTGAAAGTCGAGGCAGTGCAGGGAAAACAGGTTTCCCTGGAATGGACTGAGACATCTGGGGGACTCTGGAATGTGGCACGACCCTGGAGTTCCTCTCGCCTTTCCTGTGGAGAGCGCCTCCACTTGAGATGCGACGGGAAAGCCGGGAATTCTTTCCCGACCACGCAGGGAAAGTATCCCTCCTCTCTAGCTAGGAGGCGGAAACGGGTCTCCTCTGGATGTGGGCGGGACTCTCGTGCTTCCTGTCGAGTGGAGACGAGCATGTTGGGGAACTTCTTGAGTTGCAGCAAGGGTGTGAATGACCCTTTGGAAGTTCCAGAGTTTAGGTGTGATTAGCCTCGAGACCCCTCAGCGGAAATGGGCCTCATCTCGCCAGGAGAGGAGAACCTCCTGGATTTTCTCGAGTTGCAGCAGATGCTCTCGACTTACGACGGTGACATCAGGGACCCCCTCTTGTGGCCTCACGAAAGGGAAGTCCCCATGCGAGTTGCTCATGGGTCTCTCGGGATTCGTCTCCCGTCGATGCCGGGACCTAAGATCTTGTGTGGAGTCTGTGCCAAAACCTGAGGATTCCTCTCCAGTGCTGACATGGTATCTTGGGGTATTTCTGGAGTCTCCCCAGGGGAGTCAAGTCCTCGTCTCGAGTCGGGGCATGCACGTGAGCTTTCCTCCGAGCTGTAGCAGCAGTGTTGAGCTTCCCTTCGCGAGGATCAAGGGATCTGTGGCTTTCCCCTCGAGGCTTTCCCACGACGCTTTCCCACGACGCTTTCCCACAGGACTGTCCCACCCTGCCACCTTGGTGTGAGTCGAACCTCTTCTTGAAAGTCGAGGGCAGTGCAGGGAAAACAGGTTTCCCTGGAATGGACTAAGACATCTGTGGGACTCTGGGAATGGTGGCACGACCCTGGAGTTCCTCTCGCCTTCCCTGTGGAGAGCGCCCCCTCTTGAGATGCGATGGGAACGCCGGGAATTCTTTCCCGACCACGCAGGGAAAGGATCCCTCCTCTCGAGCTAGGAGTCGGAAACGGGGCTCCTCTGGATGTGGGCGGGACTCTCGTTCTTCCTCTCGAGTGGAGACTGGTATGTTGGTGATCTGCTTGAATTGCAGAAAGGGTGTGAAGGACCCTTTGGAAGTTCTCAGAGGTTAGGTGTGATTAGCCGTGAGAGAACTCAGTGGAAATGGGCCTCATCTCGCCAAGAAGGGAGAACCTCCTGGATTTTCTCAAGTTGCGGCAGGTGCTCTCGAATTACTACGGGGACCTCAGGGACCCGCTCTGGTGGCCTCAGGAAAGGCCAGTCCCCATGCGATTTACTCGGGGGTCCTCTCGGGATTCCTCTCCCATCGATGCCAGGGCCTAAGACCATGTGTGGAGTCGGTGTCGGAAACTGAGAATTCCTCTCCAGTTCTGACATGGATCTTGGGGTACTTCTGGAGTCTCCCCAGGGGAGTCAGTCCTCGTCTCGAGTGGGGGCATGCACGTGCACTTTCCTCCCGAACTGTAGCAGCAGTGTCACGCTTCCCTTCCCGTGTATCCTAGGATCAGTGGCTTTCCCTCGAGGCTTTAAGCGAGGCTTTCCCACCGCTTTCCCACCAGCTTTCCCACGACAGCTTTCCCAAGGTGATGTCCCACGTGCCACCGTGGTGTCAGTCGATCCTCGTCTTGAAAGTTGAGTCAGTGCCGGGAAAACAGGCTTCCGTGGAATGGACTGAGATATCTGGGGGATCTGGGAATGGTGGCACGACCCTGGAGTACCTCTCGCCTTTCCTGTGGAGAGCGCTCCCTCTTGAGATGTGACGGGAACGCCGGGAATTCTTTCCCGACCACGCAGGGAATGGATCCCTCCTGTTGAGCTATGAGGCGGAAACGGGGCTCATCTGGATGTGGGCGGGACACTCGTGCTTCCTCTCGAGTGGAAACGGGGTATGTCGGGGAACTTCTTGAGTTGCAGAAAGAGTGTGAAGGACGCTTTGTAACTTCCAGAGGTTAGGTGTGATTAGCCTCGAGACGTCTCAGCAGAAATGGTCCTCATCTCGCCTGAAAGGGAGAACCTCCTGGATTTATTCAAGTTGCGGCAGGTGCTCTCGACCTACGACGGGGCCCTCAGGGACCCTCTCTGGTGGCCTCAGGAAAGGCCAGTCCCCATGCAAGTTGCACGGGAACCTCTCGGGATTCCTCTCCCGTCGGTGCCGGGGCCTAAGAACTTGTGTGGAGTCGGTGCCGGAACCTGAGGTTTCCTCTCCAGTGCTGACATGGATTTTGGAGTACTTCTGGAGTCTCCCCAGGGGAGTCAGTCCTTGTCTCGAGTGGGAGCATGCACGTGCGCTTTCCTCCCGAGCTGCAGCAGCAGTGTCATGGTTCCCTTCGCGTGGATCAAGGGATCTGTGGCTTTCCCTCGAGGCTTTCCCAAAGGGCTGTCCCACGTGCCACCGTGGTGTGAGTCGATCCTCGTCCTGAAAGTCGAGGCAGTGTAGGGAAAAAAGTTTCCCTGGAATGGACTGAGACATCTGGGGGACTCTGGGAATGGTTGCACGACCCTGGAGTTCCGCTCGCCTTTCCTGTGGAGAGCGCCTCCTCTTGAGATGCGACGGGAACGCCGGGAATTCTTTCCAGACCATGCAGGGAAAGGATCCCTCCTCTCGAGCTAGGAGGCGGAAATGGGGTTCCTCTAGATGTGGGCGGACTCTCGTGCTTCCTCTCGAGTGGAGACGGGTATGTCAGCGAACTTCTTGAGTTGCAGCAAGGGTGTGAAGGACCCTTTGGAAGTTCCAGAGGTTTGGTGTGATTAGCCTCGAGACGCCTCAGCGGAAATGGGCCTCATCTCGCCTGGAAGGGAGAACCTCCTGGATTTTCTCGAGTTGCGGCAGGTGCTCTTGACTAACGACGGGGACATCAGGAACCCGCTCTGGTGGCCTCAGGAAAGGCAGGTCCCCATACGAGTTGCTCGGGGGCCTCTCGGGATTCCTCTCCCCTGATGCGGGGCCTAAGCCCTTGCGTTGGAGTCGGTGCCGGAACCTGAGGATTCCTCTCCAGGGCTGACATGGACCTTGGGGTACTTCTGGAGTCTCCCCAGGGGAGCCAGTCCTCGTCTCGAGTGTGGGCATGCAAGTGCGCTTTCCTCCCGAGCTTTAGCAGCAGTGTCACGCTTCCCTTCGCTTGGATCAAGGGATCTGTGGCTTTCCCTCGAGGGTTTCCCATGAGCTTTCCCACGAGGCTTTCCCACAGGGTTTTCCCCCGTGCCACCATGGTGTGAGTTGATCCTCGGCTTGAAAGTCGAGGCAGTGCAGGGAAAACAGGTTTCCCTGGAATAGACTGAGACATCTGGGGGACTCTGGGAATGGTGGCATGACCCTGGAGTTCCTCTCGGCTTTCCTGTGAGAGGGCCTCCTCTGAGATGCGACGCAACGCCGGGAATTCTTTCACGACCAAGGGGAAAGGATCCTCTTCTCGAGCTTGGAGGCGGAAACTGGGCTCCTCTGGATTGGGCGGACTCTCGTGCTTCCTCTTGAGTGGAGACGGGTATGTCGGGGAACTTCTTGAGTTGCAGCAAGGGTGTGAAGGACCCTTTGGAAGTTCCAGAGGTTAGGTGTGATTAGCCTGGGGACGCCTCAGAGGAAATGGTCCTCATCTCCCCTGGAGGGGAGAACCTCCTGCATTTTCTTGAGTTGCTGCAGGTGTTCTCGCGTTACGACGGGGACCTCAGGGACCCGCTCTGGTGGCCTCAGGAAAGGCCAGTCCCCATGCGAGTTGCTCGGGGACTCACGGGATTCCTCTCCCGTCGATGCTGGGGCCTAAGACCTTTGTGGAGTCGGTGCCGTAAAGTGAGGGTTCCTCTCCAGTGCTGACATGGATCTTGGGGTACTTCTGGAGTCTCCCAGGGGAGTCAGTCCTCGTCTCGAGTGGGGGCATGCACGTGTACTTTCCTCCGACCAGAAGCAGCAGTGTCACGCTTCCCTTCGCGTGGATCAAAGCATCTGTCGCTTTCCCTCGAGGCTTTCCCACCAGGCTTTCCCACAGGGCTGTCCCACGTGCCACCGTGGTGTGAGTCGATCCTCGGCTTGAAAGTTCCCGTCGCATCTCAAGAGGTAGTGCGCTCTCCACAAGGAAAGGCGAGTAGGAAGCTTCCAGGGTCGTGACACCATTTTCCGCAAGACAACCAGGTGTCTGGCAGTCCATTACAGGGAAACCTGTTTTCCTGCCTGCGTCGACTTTC
>NW_017214117.1:0-14978 GCF_001704415.2 Capra hircus
TTTCCCGACCACCGGGGGAAAGGATCCCTCCTCTCGAGCTAGGAGGCGGAAACGGGGCTCCTCTGGATGTGGGCGGGACTCTGGTTGCTTCCTCTCGAGTGGAGACGGGTATGTCGGGGAACTTCTTGAGTTGCAGCAAGGGTGTGAAGGACCCTTTGGAAGTTCCAGAGGTTAGGTGTGATTAGCCTCGGAGACGCCTCAGCGAAATGGGCCTCATCTCGCCTGGAGGGGAGAACCTCCTGGATTTTCTCTAGTTGCGGCAGGTGCTCTTGACTTTCGACGGGGACATCAGGAACCCGCTGGTGGCCTCAGGAAAGGCAGGTGCCCATACGAGATGCTAGGGGGCCTCTCGGGATTCCTCTCCCCTGATGCCGGGGCCTAAGACCTTGTGTGGATGTTGGTGCCGGAACCTGAGGATTCCTCTCCAGGCTGACATGGATCTTGGGTACTTATGGAGTCTCACCAGGGGAGTCAGTCCTCGTCTCGAGTGTGGGCTTGCAGTGCGCTTTCCTCCCGAGCTGTAGCAGCAGTGTCACGCTTCCCTTCGCTTGGATCAAGGGATCTGTGGCTTTCCCTCGAGGCTTTCCAATGAGGTTTTCCCACCAGGCTTTCCCACTCAGGCTTTCCCACAGGCTGTCCACGTGCCACCGTGATGTGAGTCGATCCTCGCTTTGAACGTCGAGGGCAGTGCAGGGAAACAGGTTTCCCTGGAATGGACTGAGACATCTGGAAGGCTCTGGGAATGGTGGCACGACCCTGGAGTTCCTCTCCCCTTTCCTGTGGAGAGCGCCTCCTCTTGAGATGCGACGGGAACCCCGGAAATTCTTTCCCGACCACGCAGGGGAAAGATCCCTTCTCTCGAGCTATGAGGCGGGAAACGGGGGCTCCTCTGGATGTGGGCGGGACTCTCGTGCTTCCACTCGAGTGGAGACGGGTATGTCGGGGAACTTCTTGAGTTGCAGCAAGGGTATGAATGAACCTTTGGAAGTTTCAGAGGTTAGGTGTGAGTAGCCTCGAAACACCTCAGCGGAAATGGGCCTCATCTCGCCTGGAGGGGAGAACCTCCTGGATTTTCTCGAGTTGCGGCAGGTGCTCTCCACTTACGATGGGGACCTCAGGGACCCACTTTGGTGGCCTCAGGAAAGGCCAGTCCCCCATGCGAATTGCTCGGGGGCCTCTCGGGATTCCTCTCCCGTCGATTGCCGGGGCCTAAGACCTTGTGTGGAGTCGGTGCCGGAACCTGAGGATTCCTCTCCAGTGCTGACATGGGACTTGAGGGACTTCTGGAGTCTCCCCAGGGGAGTCAGTCCTCGTCTCGAGTGGGGGCATGCACGTGCGCTTTCCTCCCGAGCTGTAGCAGCAGTGTCACGCTTCCCTTCGCTTGGATCAAGGGATCTGTGGCTTTTCCCTCGAGGCTTTCCCATGAGGCTTTCCCACGAGGCTTTCCCACAGGGTTGTCCCACGTGCCACCATGGTGTGAGTCGATCCTCGGCTTGAAAGTCGAGGCAGTGCAGGGAAAACAGGTTTCCCTGTAATAGACTGAGACATCTGGGGGACTCTGGGAATGTTGGCATGACCCTGGAGTTCCTCTCGGCTTTCCTGTGAAGAGCTCCTCCTCTTGAGATGCGACGGAACCGCCGGGAATTCTTTCCCGACGACGCAGGGAAAGGAACCCTCTTCTCGAGCTAGGAGGCGGAAACGGGGCTCCTCTGGATTGGGCGAGACTCTCGTGCTTCCTCTTGATTGGAGACGGGTATGTCGGGGAACTTCTTGAGTTGCAGCAAGGGTGTGAAGGACCCTTTGGAAGTTCCAGAAGTTAGGTGTGATTAGCCTGGGGAAGCCTCAGAGGAAATGGGCCTCATCTCCCCTGGAGGGGAGAACCTCCTGCATTATCTCGAGTTGGCGCAGGTGTTCTGGCGTTACGACGGGGACCTCAGGGACCCGCTCTGTTGGCCTCAGGAAAGGCCAGTCCCCATGCGAGTTGCTCGAGGGCCTCTCGGGATTCCTCTCCCGTCGATGCCGGGGCCTACGACCTTGTGTGGAGTCGGTGCCGGAACCTGAGGATTCCTCTCCAGTGCTGACATGGATCTTGGGGTACTTCTGGAGTCTCCACAGGGGAGTCAGTCCTCGTCCCGAGTAAGGGCATGCACGTGAACTTTCCTCCCGAGCTGTAGCAGCAGTGTCACCCTCCCCTTCGCGTGGATCAAGGGATCTGTGGCTTTCCCTCGAGGCTTCCCGACGAGACTTTCCCAGGAGGATTTCCCACAGGGCTGTCCAACGTGCCACGGTCGTGTGAGTCAATCCTCGGCTTGAAAGTCGAGGCAGTGCAGGGAAAACAGGTTTCCCTGGAATGGCCTGAGACATCTGGGGGACTCTTGGAATGGTGGAACAACCCTGGAGTTCCTCACGCCTTTCCTGTGTAAAGCGTCCCCTCTTGAGATGCAACGGGAACGCCGAGAATTCTTTTCCGACCACGCAGGGAAAGGATCCCTCCTCTCGAGCTAGGAGGCGGAAACGGGGCTCCTCTGGATGTGGGCGGGACTCTCGTGCTTCCTCTCGAGTGGAGACGGGTATGTCGGGGATCTTCTTGTGTTGCAGCAAGGGTGTGAAGTCGTTTTGGAAGTTCCAGAGTTTAGGTGTGATTAGCCTGGGGACGCCTCAGAGGAAATGGGCCTCGTCTCGCCTGAAGAGGAGAACCTCCTGGAATTTCTCGAGTTGGGGCAGGTGCTCTCGACTTATGACGGGGATCTCAGGGACCCACTCTGATATCCTCAAGAAAGGCCAGTCCCCATGCTAGTTACTCGGGGCCTCTCCGGATTCCTCTCCCGACGATGCCGGGGCCTAAGACCTTGTTTGGAGTCGGTGCCAGAACGTGAGGATTCCTCTCCAGTGCTGACGTGGATCTTGGGGTACTTCTGGAGTCTCCCCAGGGGAGTCAGTCCTCGTCTCGAGTGGGGGCCTGCACGTGCGCTTTCCTCCCGAGCTGTAGCAGCAGTGTCACACTTCCTTCGGTTTGATCAAAGCAACTGTGGTTTTCCCTCGAGGCTTTCCCACGAGGCTTTCCCTCGAGTCTTTCCCACAGGGCTGTCCCACGTGCCACCGTGGTGTGAGTCGATCCTCGGCTTGAAAGTCGAGGCAGTGCAGGGAAAACAGGTTTCCCTGGAATGCACTGAGACATCTGGGGGACTCTGGGAATGGTGGCACGACCCTGGAGTTCCTCTCTCCTTTCCTGTGGAGAGCGCCTCCTCTTGAGATGCGACCGGAACGCCAGGAATTCTTTCCCGACCACACAGGGAAAGATCCCTCCTCTCGAGCTATGAGGCGGAAACGGGGCTCCTCTGGATGTGGGCGGGACTCTCGTGCTTCCTCTCGAGTGGAGACGGGTATGTCGGGGAACTTCTTGAGTTGTAGCAAGGGTGTGAAGGACCCTTTGGAAGTTCCAGAGGTTAGGTTTAATTAGCCTGGGGATGCCTCAGAGGAAATGGGCCTCCTCTCCCCTGGAGGGGAGAACCTCCTGCATTTTCTTGAGTTGGTGCAGGTGCTCTCGACTTACGACGGGGTCCTCAGGGACCCGCTCTGGTGGCCTCAGGAAAGGCCAGTCCCCATGCGAGTTGCTCGGGGGCCTCTCGGGATTTCTCTCCCGTCGATGCCGGGGCCTAAGACCTTGTGTGGAGTCGGTGCCGGAACCTGAGGATTCCTCTCCAGTGCTGACATAGATCTTGGGGTACTTCTGGAGTCTCCCCAGGGGAGTCAGTCCTCGTCTCGAATGGGGGCATGCAGGTGCGCTTTCCTCCTGAGCTGTAGCAGCAGTGTCACGCTTCTCTTCGCATGGATCAAGGGATCTGTGGCTTTCCCTCAAGGATTTCCCAAAGGGCTGTCCCACGTGCCACCGTGGTGTGAGTGGATCCTTGTCCTGATATTCGAGGCAGTGTAGGGAAACAGGTTTCCCTGGAATGGACTGAGACATCTGGGGGACTCTGGGAATTGTGGCACGACCCTGGAGTTCCGCTCGCCTTTCCTGTGGAGAGTGCCTCCTCTTGAGATGCGACGGGAACGCCGGGAATTCTTTCCCGACCAATCAGGCAAAGGATACCTCCTCTCGTGCTAGGAGGCGGAAACGGGGTTCCTCTAGATGTGGGCGGGACTCTCGTGCTTCCTCTCGAGTGAAGACGGGTATGTCGGCGAACTTCTTTAGTTTTAGCAAATGTGTGAAGGGCCCTTTGGAAGTTCCAGAGGTTTGGTGTGATTAGCCTCGAGACGCCTCAGCGGAAAGGGCCTCATCTCGCCTGGAAGGGAGAACCTCCTGGATTTTCTCGAGTTGGGGCAGGTGCTCTCGACTTACAACGGGGACATCAGGATCCCGCTCTGGTGGCCTCAGGAAAGGCAGGTCCCCATACGAGTTGCTCGGGGGCCTCTCGGGATTCCTCTCCCGTCGATGCCGGGGCCTAAGTCCTTGTGTGGAGTCTGTTCCGGAACCTGAGGATTCCTCTCCAGGGCTGACATGCATCTTGGGGTACTTCTGTAGTCTCCCCAGGGGAGTCAGTCCTGGTCTCGAGTGTGGACATGCAAGAGCGCTTTCCTCCCGAGCTGTAGCAGCAGTGTCACGCTTCCCTTCGCTTGGATCAAGGGATCTGTGGCTTTCCCTCGAGGCTTTCCCATGAGGCTTTCCCACCAGGCTTTCCAACGATGCTTTCCCCCAGTGATGTCCCACGTGCCACCGTGGTGTCAGTCGATCCTCGGTTTGAAAGTCGAGGCAGTGCCGGGGAAACAGGCTTCCCTGGAATGGACTGAGACATCTGGGGGACTCTGGGAATGGTGGCACGACCCTGGAGTTCCTCTCGCCTTTCGTGTTGACAGCGCCTCCTCTTGAGATGCGACGGGAACGCCGGGAATTCTTTCCCGACCACGCAGCAAAAGGATCCCTCCTCTCGAACTTGGAGGCAGAAACGGGGCTCCTCTGGATGTGGGCGTGACTCTCGTGCTTCCTCTCGTGTGGAGACGGGTATGTTGGGGAACTTCTTGAGTTGCAGCAAGGGTGTGAAGGATCCTTTGGAATTCCAGAGGTTAGGTGTGTTTAGAGTCGAGACGCCTTAGCGGAAATGGGCCTCATCTCCCCTGGAGGGGAGAATCTCCTGGATTTTTTCGAGTTGCGGTACGTGCTCTCGCCTTACGACGGGGACCACTGGGACCCTCTCTGGTGGCCTCAGGAAAGGCCAGTCCCCTTGCGAGTTGCTCGGGGGCCTCTCGGGATTCCTCTCCCGTCGATGCCAGGGCCTAAGTCCTTGTGTGGAGTCGGTGCCTGCCGGGGTCCAGCCCCGGTGGATCCAGGGAATTCGAAGGGTGGACGGCGTTGGCGTGGAAAGACTTGTTTGTTTATTAATGTAAGATTAGATTAAGAAACTATAGTGTAGTAAGAAGATTAAGTGGAGGAAGAGGGCTGAATAGCTTGGTTTACGCGGAAGGCCAATAAAATTCCAGACAAGGAATTTGCACCATCTACGTTGGGCCACCGGCGCCCGCTTGAATATCTAAGGGTGCCTCGCCTTAAGCTCCCTTTCGTGCGGGTCTTAACAGCCGGGGCAAGTAAGTAGACCTGGCGAGCCTCCGCGCCCCAGATGGAGATTCAGCCTGAAGTTAAAGTAAAGAGCAGAGAGAGGGAAGGGGAGAGAAGAAGAGAGAGAGAGAGACATGGGGGGAGCCAGAGTCCCAAGAAACCAGGCCGAGAGACTAGTTCGAGAAACTGGCCCCCATCCTTTATTGTTCAGAAGGCCTTTTATACTTTTGATAAAACACGGAGATCAATGGGTAACACAAAATTATGTAGCGTTCGCAACCCAGATTCTTTCCGTATATCATTTTGTATACAAAAGGTCTCAGGTGATTTACATTATCTTTTGGCCAAGAGGCTTGTTAACACTTTTTGGCTCTCTTCCTTAATGAATGTTAATTTTGTTTCCCCTGAAGTGTTTTTTTTTTTTTTAATCTGCATCTCCTTAAAGCATTAAAGTTACATCTCTATAGAACAAAGGTGGAGTGGGATATAACAAAGAAGGTACTTAACTCAAAGATCTAATGTTGCTAATACCAGGTCTACTACTTGTTTTTCTATATACCAACTATATCTAAAAATAAAGGATATGAAAATTTGGCAGCAAGCATTGACCCAAAAAATGAAACCATTAATCAGTCCTATTCTAAAGATTTTGACTCCTCGGAAGCTCCTACATTCCTAGGATGTTTTAAGCTTCCTGTGCCTCCTGCGGTCAGGAGGCCTCAAACAATCACATGCGCAGCTGTACGAGTCCTGCAGGCAGGCTAGAAAGCCATCGGAGGGGTTTTTGGATTGAAACACTCTTTCAAATGCAGAAGACTAAAGCCCTGAATTGAATTTTTCCAGAAAATGTCAGAAGAGTGGAAAAACAGAGCACAAAAGCCGGCAGATTTTAGTTGGGGTACGTGCTTAGGAATTTGCAGAGGGGTCCCTGAAGTCTGAGCACGCCTTGCATATGTCAGCTTCCTTCCTCATGACCTTGTCATGGGCAGGATTCCTCACACTGGCTCCCAGCAGGTGCCGGAACCTGAGGATTCCTCTCCAGTGCTGACATGGATCTTGGGGTACTTCTGGAGTCTCCCCAGGGGAGTCCGTCCTCGTCTCGAGTGGGGGCATGAACGTGCGGTTTCCTCTCGAGCTGTAGCAGCAGAGTCACGATTCCCTTCGCGTGGATCAAGGGATCTGTGGCTTTCTCTCGAGGCTTTCCCACGAGGCTTTCCCACAGGGCTGTCCCACGTGCCACCGTGGTGTGAGTTGATCCTCGGCTTGAAGGTGGAGGCAGTGCAGGGAAAACAGGTTTCCCTGGAATGGACTGAGACATCTGGGGGACTCTGGGAATGGTGGCACGATCCTGGAGTTCCTCTCCCCTCTCCGGTGGAGACCGACTCCTCTTGAGATGTGACAGGAACGCCGGGAATTCTTTCCCGACCACGTAGGGAAAGGATCCCTCCTCTCGAGCTAGGAGGCGGAAACGGGGCTCCTCTGGATGTGGGCGGGACTCTCGTGCTTCCTCTCGAGTGGAGACGGGTATGTCGGGGAACTTCTTGAGTTGCAGCAAGGGTGTGAAGGACCCTTTGAAAGTTCCAGAGGTTAGGTGTGTTTAGACTCGAGACGCCTCAGCGGAAATGGGCCTCATCTCGCCTGGAGGGGAGAACCTCCTGTATTATCTCGAGTTGAAGCATGTGCTCTCGACTTAGGACGGGGAACTCAGGGACCCGCTCTGGTGGCCTCAGGAAAGGCCAGACCCATGCGAGTTGCTCGGTGGCCTCTCGGGATTCCTCTCCCGTCGATGCTGTGGCCAAGGCCTTGTGTGGAGTCGGTTCCGGAACCTGAGGATTTCTCTCCAGTGCTGACATGGATCTTGGGGTACTTCTGGAGTCTCCCCAGGGGAGTCAGTCCTCGTCTTGAGGGGAGGCATGCACGTGCGCTTTCCTCCCGAGCTGTAGCAGCAGTGTCGCGCTTCCCTTCGCGTGGATCAAGGGATCTGTGGCTTTCCCTCGAGGCTTTCCCACGGGGCTTTCCCACAGGGATGTCCCACGTGCCACAGTGGTGAGAGTCGATCCTCGGCTTGAAAGTCGAGGCAGTGCAGGGAAAACAGGTTTCCCTGGAATGGACTGAGACATCTGGGGGACTCTGGGAATGGTGGCACGACCCTGGAGTTCCTCTCGCCTTTCCTGTGGAGAGCGCCTCCTCTTGAGTTGCGACGGAAACGCCGGGAATTCTTTCCCGAACACGCAGGGAAAGGATCCATCCTCTCGAGCTAGGAGGCGGAAACGGGGCTCCTCTGGATGTGGGCGGGACTCTCGTGCTTCCTCTCGAGTGGAGACGGGTATGTGGGGGAACTTCTTGAGTTGCAGCAAGGGTGTGAAGGACCCTTTGGAAGTTCCAGAGGTTAGGTGTGATTTGCCTCGAGACGCTTCTGCGGAAATGGGCCTCATCTCGCCTGGAGGGGAGAACCTCCTGGATTTTCTCGAGTTGCGGCAGGTGCTCTCGACTTAGGATGAGGACCTCAGGGACCCGCTCTGGTGGCCTCAGGAAAGGCCAGTCCCCATGCGAGTTGCTCGGGGGCCTCTCGGAATTCCTCTCCCATCGATGCCTCGGCCTAAGATCTTGTGTGCAGTCCGTGCCGGAACCTGAGGATTCCTCTCCAGTGCTGACATGGTCTTTGGGTACTTCTGGAGTCTCCCCAGGGGAGTCAGTCCTCGTCTCGAGTGGGGGCATGCACGTGCGCTTTCCTCCCGAGCTGTAGCAGCATTGTCATACTTCCCTTTGCGTGGATCTAGGGATCTGTGGCTTTTCCCTCGAGGCTTTCCCACGAGGCTTTCCCACAGGGCTGTCCCACGTGCCACCGTGGTGTGAGTGGATCCTCGGCTTGAAAGTCGAGGCAATGCAGGGAAAATAGGTTTCCCTGGAATAGACTGAGAAATCTGTGGCACTCAGGGAATGGTGTCACGACCCTGGAGATCCCCTCGTGTTTCCTGTGGAGAGCGCCTCCTCTTGAGATGCGACCGGAACACCGGGAATTCTTTCCCGACAACACAGGGAAAGGATTCCACCTCTCGAGCTATGAGGCGGAAACGGGGCTTCTCTGGATGTGGGCAGGACTCTCGTGCTTCCTCTCGAGTGGAGACGGGTACGTCGGGAAACTTCTTGAGTTGCAGCAAGGGTGTGAAGGACCCTTTGGAAATTCCAGAGGCCAGGTTGATTAGCCTCGAGACGCCTCCGCGGAAATGGGCTTCATCTCGCCTGGAGGGGAGAACCTCCTGGATTTTCTCGAGTTGCCACAGGTGCTCTCGACTTAAGACGAGGACCTCAGGGACCCGCTCTGGTGGCCTCAGGAAAGGCCAGTCCCCATGCGAGTTGCTAGGGGGCCTCTCGGGATTCCTCTCCCGTCGATGCCGGGGCCTAAGACGTTGTGTGGAGACGGTGCCGGAACCTGAAGATTCCTCTCCAGTGCTGACATGGATCTTGGGGTACTTCTGGAGTCTCCACCGGGGATTCAGTCCTCGTCTCGACTTAGGTCATGCACGTGCACTTTCCTCCCGAGCTGTAGCAGCAGTGTCATGCTTCCCTTCGCGTGGATGAAGAAATCTGTGGCTTTCATCGAGGTTTTTGCAGGAGGCTTTCCCACGAGGCTTTCCCACAGGGCTGTCCCACGTGCCACCGTGGTGTGAGTCGATCCTCGGCTTGAAAGTCGAGGCAGTGCAGGGAAAACTGGTTTCCCTGGAATGGACTGAGACATCTGTGGGACTCTGGGTATGGTGGCTCGAGCCTGGAATTCCTCTCGCCTTTCCTGTGGAGAGCGCCTCCTCTTGAGATGCGACGGAAACGCCGGGAATTCTTTCCCGAACACGCAGGGAAAGGATCCCTCCTCTCGAGCTAGGAGGCGGAAACGGGGCTCCTCTGGATGTCGGCGGGAGTCTCGAGCTTTCACTCAAGTGGAGACGGTTATGTCGGGGAACTTCTTGAGTTGCAACAAGTGGGTGATGTACCCTTTGGAAGTTCCAGACGTTAGGTGTGATTAGCCTCGAGAGGCCTCATTGGAAATGGGCCTCTACTCGCCTGGAGGGGAGAACCTTCTGGATTTTCTCGAGTTGCGGCAGTTTCTCTCTACTTACGACGGGGACCTCAGGGACATGCTCTGGTGGCCTCAGGAAAGGCCATTCCCCATGCGAGTTGCTCGGGGGCCTCTCGGGATTCCTCTCCTGTCGATGCCGGGGCCTAAGACCTTGTGTGGACTTGGTGCCGGAACCTGAGGATTCCTCTCCAGTCCTGACATGGATCTTGGGGTACGTCATGAGTCTCCCCTGGGGAGTCAGTCCTCGTCTCGAGTGGGGGCATGCACGTGCGCTTTCCTCCCCAGCTGTAGCAGCAGTGTCAGGCTTCCCTTCGCGTGGATCAAGGGATCTGTGGCTTTCCCTCGAGGCTTTCCCACGAGGCTTTCCCTCGAGTCTTTCCCACAAGGCTGTCCCACGTGCCACCGTGGTGAGAGTCGATCCTCGGCTTGAAAGTCGAGGCAGTGCAGGGAAAAAAGGTTTCCCTGGAATGGACTGAGACATCTGAGGGACTCTGGGAATGGTGGCACGACCCTGGAGTTCCTCTCGCCTTTCCTGTGGAGAGCGCCTCTTCTTGAGATGCGACGGAAACGCCGGGAATTCTTTCCCGAACACGAAGGGAAAGGATCCCTCCTCTCGATCTAGGAGGCGGAAACGGGGCTCCTCTGGATGTGGGCCGGACTCTCGTGCTTCCTCTCGAGTGGAGACGGGTATGTCGGGGAACTTCTTGAGTTGCAGCAAGGGTGTGAAGGACCCTTTGGAAATTCCAGAGGTTAGGTGTGATTAGCCTCGAGACGCCTCACCGGAAATGGGCCTCATCTCGCCTGGAAGGGAGAACCTCCTGGATTTTCTCGAGTTTCGGCAGGTGCTCTCGACTTACGACGGGGACCTCTGGGACCCGCTCTGGTGGCCTCAGGAAAGGCCCGTTCCCATGCGAGTTGCATGTGGCCTCTCGTGATTCCTCTCCCGTCGAAGCCGGGGCCTAAGACCTTGTGTAGAGTCGGTGCCGGAACCGGAGGATTCCACTCCAGTGCTGACATGGTTCCTGGGGTACTTTTGGAGTCTCCTTAAGGGAGTCATTCCTCGTCTCTAGTAGGGGCATGCACGTGCGCTTTCCTCCCGAGCTGTAGCTGTAGTGTCACGCTTCCCTTCGCGTGGATGAAGGAATCTGAGGCTTTCCCTGGAGTCTTTCCCACGAGGCTTTCCCCCGAGGCTTTCCCTAAGGGCTGTCCAACGTGCCACCGTGGTGTGAGTCGATCCTCGGCTTGAAAGTCGAGGCAGTGCAAGGAAAACACGTTTCCCTGGAGTGGACTGAGACATCTGGAGGACTCTGGGAATGGTGGCACGACCCTGGAGTTCCTCTCGCCTTTCCTGTAGAGAGCGCCCCCTCTTGAGCTGCGATGGGAAGGCCAGGAATTCTTTCCCGAACACGCAGGGAAAGGAACCCTCCTCTCGAGCTAGGAGGCGGAAACGGGGCTCTTCTGGATGTGGGCGGGACTCTCGTGCTTCCTCTCGAGTCGAGACGGGTATGTCAGGGAACTTCTTGAGTTGCAGCAAGGGTTGAAGGACCCTTTGGAAGTTCCAGAGGTTAGGTGTGATTAGCCTCGAGATGCTTCAGCGGAAATGGGCCTCATCTCGCCTGGAGGGGAGAACCTCCTGGATTTTCTCGAGCTGCGGCAGGTGCTCTCGACTTACAACAGGGACCTCAGGGACCCGCTCTGGTGGCCTCAGGAAAGGCCAGTCCCCATGCGAGTTGTTCGGGTGCTTCTCGGTATTCCTCTCCCGTCGATGCCGGGACCTAAGACCTTGTGTGGAGTCGGTGCCAGAACTTGAGGATTCCTCTCCAGTGCTGACATGGTTTTGGGGTACTTCTGGAGTCTCCCCAGGGGAGTCAGTCCTCGTCTCGAATTGGGGCATGCACGTGCGATTTCCTCTCGAGCTGTAGCAGCAGTGTCATGCTTCCCTTCGCGTGGATCAAGGGATCTGTGGTTTCCCTCGAGGCTTGCCCAGGAGGCTTTCTCACAGGGCTGTCCCACGTGCCACCGTGGTGTGAGTCGATCCTCGGCTTGAAAGTCGAGGCAGTGCAGGGAAAACAGGTTTCCCTGGAATGGACTGAGACATCTGAGGGACTCTGGGAATGGTGGCACGACCCTGGAGTTAATCTCGCCTTTCCTGTGGAGAGCGCCTCCTCTTGAGATGCGACGGAAATGCCGGGAATTCTTTCCGACCACGCAGGGGAAGGATCCCTCCTCTCGAGCTAGGAGGCGGAAACGGGGCTCCTCTGGATGAGGGCGGGACTCTCGTGATTCCTCTCGAGTGGAGACGGGTATGTCGGGGAACTTCTTGAGTTGCAGCAAGGGTGTGAAAGACCCTTTGTAATTTCCAGAGGTTAGGTGTGATTAGCCTCGAGATGCCTCAGCGGAAATGGGCCTCATCTCGCCTGGAGGGGAGAACCTCCTGGATTTTCTCGAGTTGTGGCAGGTGCTCTCGACTTACGACGGGGACCTCAGGGACCCGCTCTGGTGGCCTCAGGAAAGGCCAGTCCGCATGCGAGTTGCTCGGGGGCCTCTCGGGATTCCTCTCCCGTCGATGCTGGGGCCTAAGGCTGCCGGGAGACAGTGTGAGGAAGCCCGCCCGTGACAAGGTTATGAGGAAGGAAGCTGACATACGCAAGGCGTGCTCAGACTCAGGGACCCCTCTGGAAATTTTTAAGCATGTACCCCAACAAAAATCTGCCGGTTTTTGTGCTCTGCTTTTTCACTCTTCTGAACTTTTCTGGAAAAAGTCAATTCAGGGCGTTAGTCTTCTGCATTTGAAAGAGTGTTTCAATCCAAAAACCCTCTGATGGCTTTCTATCCTGCCTGTAGGACTCGTACAGCTGCGCTTGTGATTGTTTGAGGCCTCCTGACCGCAAGAGGCACAGGAAGCTTAAAACATCCTAGGAATGCAGGAGCTTCCGAGGAGTCAGAATCTTTAGAATAGGATTGATTAAAAGTTTCATTTTTTGGGTCAATGCTTGCTGCCAAATTTTCATATCCTTTATTTTTAGATATAGTTGGTATGTGAAAAACAAGTAGTAGACCTGGTATTAGCAACATTAGATCTTTGAGTTAAGTACTTTCTTTGTTATAACCCACTGCACCTTTGTTCTATAGAGATGTAACTTTAATGCTTTAAGGAGATGCAGATTAAAGAAAAACACTTCAGGGGAAACAAAATTAACATTCATTAAGGAAGAGAGCCAAAAAGTGTTAACAAGCCTCTTGGCCAGAAGATAATGTAAATCACCTGAGACCTTTTGTATACAAAATGATATACAGAAAGAATCTGGGTTGGGAACACTACATAATTTTGGGTTATCCATTGATCTTCATGTATTATCAAAAGTATAAAAGACCTTCTGAACAATAAAGGAGGAGGCCAGGGGCCGGGGGCCAGTTTCTCGGACCAGCTTCTCGAACTAGTCTCTCAGCCTGGTTTCCTGGGACTCTGGCTCCCCCCGTGTCTTTCTCTCTCTTTCTTCTTCTCTACCTTTCCTTCTCTCTGCTCTTTACTATAACTTCAGGCTGAATCTCCACATGGAGTGCGGAGTCTCGCCAGGTCTACTTACTTGGCCTGGCTGTTAAGACCCGCACGAAAGGGAGCTTAAGGGCGAGGCACCCTTAGATATTCAAGCGGGCGCCGGTGGCCCAACGTAGGTGGTGCAAATTCCTTGTCTGGAATTTTATTGGCCGTCCGCGTAAACCAAGCTATTCAGCCCTCTTCCTCCACTTAATCTTCTTACTACACTATAGTTTGCTAATCTAATCTTGCATTAATAAATAAACAAGTCTTTCCACGCCAACGCCGTCCACCCTTCGAATTCCCTGGATCCACCGGGGCTGGACACCGGCATAAGACCTTGTGTGGAGTCGGTGCCAGAACCTGAGGATTCCTCTCCAGTGCTGACATGGATCTTGGGGTACTTCTGGAGTCTCCCCAGGGGAGTCAGTCCTCGTCTGGTGTGGGGGCATGCATGGTGCGCTTTCCTCCCGAGCTGTAGCAGCAGTGTCACGCTTCCCTTCGCGTGGATCAAGGGATCTGTGGCTTTCCCACGAGGCTTTCCCACAGGGTTGTCCCACGTGCCACCGTGGTGTGAGTCGATCCTCGGCTTAAAAGTCGAGTCAGTGCAGGGAAAACATGTTTCCCTGGAATGGACTGAGACATCTGGGGGACTCTGGGAATGGTGGCACGACCCTGGAGTTCCTCTCGCCTTTCCTGTGGAGAGCGCCTCCTCTTGAGATGCGACGGGAACGCCGGGAATTCTTTTCCGACCACGCAGGGAAAGGATCTCTCCTCTCGAGCTAGGAGGCGGAAACGGGGCTCCTCTGGATGTGAGCGGGACTCTCGTGACTCCTCTCGAGTGGAGACGGGTATGTCAGGGAACTTCTTGATTTGCAGCAAGGGTGTGAAGGACCCTTTGGAAGTTCCAGAGGTTAGGTGTGATTAGCCTCGAGACGCTTCAGGGGAAATGGGCCTCATGTCGCCTGGAGGGGAGAACATCTAGGATTTTCTCGAGTTGCAGCAGGTGCTCTCGACTTACGACGGGGACCTCCGGGACCCGCTCTGGTGGCCTCAGGAAAGCCCAGTCCCCATGCGAGTTGCTCAGGGGCCTCTCGGGATTCCTCGTCCGTCGATGCCGGGGCCTAAGACCTTGTGTGGAGTCGCTGCCGGAACCTGAGGATTCCTCTCCAGTGCTGACATGGATCTTGGGGTACTTCTGGAGTCTCCCCAGAGCAGTCAGTCCTCGTCTCGAGTGGGGGCATGCACGTGCGCTTTCCTCCTCAGCTGTAGCCAGCAAGTGTCACGACTTCCCCTTCCCGTGGATCATAGGGATCTGTGTGCTTTCCTCCGAGGCTTTCCCACGAGGCTTTCCCACGAGGCCTGGCTTCCCCACGTGCCACCCGTGGGGTGTGAGTCGATCCTCGCTTTGAAAGTCGAGCAGTGCAGGGAAAACAGGTTTTCCCTGGAATGGACTGAGACATCTGGGGGACTCTGGAATGGTGGCACGACCCCTGGAGTTCCTCTCGCCTTTCCTGTGGAGAGCGCCTCCTCTTGAGATGCGACGGGGGAACGCCGGGAATTCTTTCCCCGACCACGCAGGGAAAGGATCCCTCCTCTCGAGCTAGAGCGAAACGGGGCTCCTCTGGATGTGGGCGGGACTCTCGTGCTTCCTCTCGAGTGGAGACGGGTATGGGGGAACTTCTTGAGTTGCAGCAAGGTGTGAAGCACCCTTTGGAAGTTCCAGAGATTAGGTGTGATTAGCCTCGAGACGCCTCGAGCGGAAATTGGGCCTCAATGTTCGCCTGGAGAGGAGAAACTCCTGGATTGTT
>NW_017214118.1:0-14978 GCF_001704415.2 Capra hircus
CCGAGCAAACTCGCATGGGGACTGGCCTTTCCTGAGGCCACCAAAGCGGGTCCCTGAGGTCCCGTCGTAAGTCGAGAGCACCTGCAGCAACTCGAGAAAATCCAGGAGGTTCTCCCCTCCAGGCGAGATGAGACCATTTGCACTGAGGCATCTCGAGGCTAATCACACCTAACCTCTGGAACTTCCAAAGGGCCTTCAGACCCTTGCTGCAACTCAATAAGTTCCCCGACATACCCGTTCCACTCGAATGGAAGCACAAAGTCCCGCCCACAACCAGAAGAGCCCCGTTTCAGTCTCATAGCTCGAGAGGAGGGATCCTTTCCCTGCGTGGTCGGGAAAGAATTTCCGGCGATCCCGTCGCATCTCAAGAAGAGGCGCTCTCCACAGGAAAGGCGAGAGGAACTCAGGTCGTGCCACCGTTCCCAGAGCCCCCAGATGTGTCAGTCATTCCAGGGAAACCTGTTTTCCCCGCAATGCCTCGACTTTCAAGCCGAGGATCGACTCAGACACGGTGGCACGTGGGACAGCCCTGTGAAAAGCCTAGTGGGAAGCCTCGTGGAAAGCCTACAGAGAAAGCCACAGATCCCTGGATCCACGCAAAGGGAAGCGTGACACTGCTGCTAAAGCTCGGGAGGAAAGCGCACGTGCACGCCCACTCGCGACGAGGACTGACTCCCCTGGGAGACTCCAGAAGTACCCCAAGATCCATGTCAGAACTGGAGAGGAATCCTCAGGTTCTGGCACCGACTCCACACAAGGTCTCAGGCCCCGCCATCGACGGAGAGGAATCAATAGAGGCCCGAGCAACTCGCATGGGGACAGGCCTTTCCTGAGGCCAGCAGAGCGGGTCCCTGAGGTCCCATCGTAAGTCGAGAGCACCTGCCAGCAACTCGAGAAAATCCAGGAGGTTCTCCCTCCAGGCGAGATGAGGCCCATTTCCGCTGAGGCGTCTCGAGGCTATTCGCACTTAACCTCTGGAAGCTCCAAAGGGTCCTTCACACCCTTGCTGCAACTCAAGAAGTTCCCCGACATACCCGTCTCCACTCGAGAGGAAGCACGAGAGTCCCGGCACATCCAGAGGAGCCCCGATTCCGCCCCCTAGCTCGAGAGGAAGGGACCATTCCCTGTGTGGTCTTGAAAGAATTCCCGGCATTCCAGTCGCATCTCAGGAGGATGCTCTCTCCACATGAAAGGCGAGAGGAACTCCAGGTTCATGTCACCATTCCCAGAGACCCCCAGATATCTCAGTCCATTCCAGGGAAACTGTTTCCCGGAACTGCCTCGAATTTCAAGCCGAGGATCGACTCACACCACGGTGGCACGTGGACAGACCCTTGGGAAAGCCTCCTGGGAAAGCCTAGTGGGAAAGCCTCGAGGAAAGCCACAGATCCCTTGATCCATGCGAAGGGAAGCGTGACACTGCTGCTACAGCTCGGAGGAAAGCCACGTGCATGCTCCACTCGAGACGAGGACTGACTCCCCTGGGGAGACTCCAGAAGTACCCAAGATCCATGTCAGCACTGGAGAGGAACCTCAGGTTCGCGCACCGACTCCACACATGGTCTTAGGCTCGGCATCGACGGGAGAGGAATCCCGATAAGACCCCGAGCAACTCGCATGGACTGCCTTTCTGAGGCCACAACAGAGCGGGTCCATGACGTCCCGTCAGAAGTCGAGAGCACTTGCGCAACTCGAGAAACCTAGGAGTGCTCCCCTCCAGGCGAGATGAGGTTCATTTCCGCTAAGGCGTCTCAAGTCTAATCACACCTAACCGTCTGAACTCCAAAGGTCCTTCACACCTTGCTACAAGTCAAGAAGTTCCCCGACAAACCCGTCTCCACTCGAGAGGAAGCACGAGAGTCCCGCTCACATCCAGAGAGCCCCGTTTCCGCCTCCTAGCTCGAGAGGAGGGATCCTTTCCCACCGTGGTCGGAAAATATTCCCGCGTTCCGTTGATCTCAAGAGGAGGCGCTCTCACAGGAAAGGCGAGAGGAACTCCAGGGTCGTGCACCATTCCAGAGGCCGCTGGATGTCTCAGTCCATTAGAGGGAAAACTTTTTTCCCTGCACTGCCTCGACTTTCAAGCCGAGGATCGACTCACACCACGGTGGCACGTGGACAGCCCTGTGGGAAAGCCTCGTGGAAAGCCTTGAGGGAAAGACACAGATCCCTTGATCCACGCGAAGGGAAGCGCGACAGCTGCTGCTACAGCTCGGGAGGAAAGCGCACGTGCATGCCCCACTCGAGACGAGGACTGACTCCCCCTTGGGGAGACTCCAGAAGTACCCCAAGATCCATGTCAGCACTGGACAGGAATCCTCTGGTTCCGCCACCGACTCCACACAAGGTCTTAGGCCCCCGGCATCGACGGGAGAGGAATCCCGAGAGGCCCCCGAGCAACTCGCATGCGGACTGGCCTTTCCTGAGGGCCACCAAAGCGGGTCCCTGAGGTCCCCGTCGTAAGTCGAGAGCACCTTCCGCAACTCGAGAAATCCAGGAGGTTTTCCCCTCCAGGCGAGATGAGGCCCATTTCCGCTGAGGCGTCTTGAGGCTAATCACACCTAACCTCTGGAACTTCCAAAGGGTCATTCACACCCTTGCTGCAACTCAAGAAGTTCCCCGACATACCCGTCTCCACTTGAGAGGAAGCACGAGAGTCCCGCTCACATCCAGAGGAGCCCCGTTTTCCGCTCCTAGCTCGAGAGGAGGGATCCTTTCCTTGCGTCGTCGAGAAAGATTCCCGGCGTTCCCGACGCATCTCAAAAGGTCGCGCTCTCCAGAGGAAAGGCGAGAGGAACTCATGGTCGTGCCACCAATCCCAGAGTCCCCCAGATGTCTCAGTCCATTCCAGGGAGACCTGTTTTCCCTGTACTGGCCTCGACTTTCAAGCCGGGATCGACTACAGCACGGTGGCACGTGGGACAGCCCTGTGGGAAAGCCTCGTGGGAAAGCCTTGTTGAAAGCCTCGTGGGAAAGCCTCGAGGGAAAGCCACTGATCCCTTGATCCACGCGACTGGAGCATGACACTGCTGCTACAGCTAGGAGGAAAGCGCAGGTGCATGCCCCCACTCGAGACGAGGACTGACTCCCTGGGAGACTCCAGAAGTAACCCCAAGATCCATGTCAGCACTGCAGAGGAAACCTCAGGTTCCGGCACTGACTCCACACAAGGTCTTAGGCCCCGGCATCGACGGGAGAGGAATCCGAGAGGCCCCGAGCAATTCGCATGGGACTGGCCTTTTCTGAGGCCCCAGAGCGGGTCGTTGAGGTCCCCGTCGTAAGTCGAGACCAACTGCCCTATCTCGAGAAAATCCAGGAGGTTCTCCCCTCCAGGCGAGATGAGGCCCATTTCTGCTGAGGTGTCTCGAGGCTAATCACACCTAATCTCTGGAACTTCCAAACGGTGCTTCACACCTGGCTGCAATTCAAGATGTTCCCCTACATACCGTTTCCACTCGAGAGGAAGCACGAGAGTCCCGCCCACATCCAGAGGAGCCCGTTCTCTGCCTACTAGCTCGAGAGGAGGAATCCTTTTCCCTGCGTCATCCGGAAAGAAATCCCGGCGTTCCCGTCGCATCTCAAGAGGAGGCGCTCTCCACAGGAAAGGCGAGAGGAACTCCAGGGTCGTGCCACCTTTCCCAGAGTCCCCCAGATGTCTCAGTCCATTCCAGGGATACCTGTTTTCCCTGCACTGCCTCAACATTCAAGCCGAGGATCGACTCACATCAGGTAGCACGTGGGACAATCATGTGGGAAAGCCTCGTGGAAAAGCCTCGTGTGAAAGCTTCCAGGGAAAGTCACAAATCCCTTGATTCACGCGAAGGGAACGTGGCACTTCTGCTACAGCTCGGGAGGAAAGCGCACGTGCATGCCCCCGCTCGGGACGAGGACTGACTCCCCTGCGGAGACTCCAGAAGTACCCCAAGGTCCATGTCAGCACTGGAGAGGAATCCTCAGGTTCCGGCACCGACTCCACACAAGGTCTTAGGCCCCGCATCGACGGGGAGAGAAATCCCGAAAGGCTCCCAAGCAACTCGCATGGGGACTGGCCTTTCCTGAGGCCACCAGAGGGGGTCCCTGTGGTCCCCGTCGTAAGTCGAGAGCACCTGCGGCAATTCGAGAAAATCCAGGAGGTTGTCCCCTCCAGGCGAGATGAGGCCCATTTCCGCTGAGGCGACTGGAAGCTAATCACCCCTAATCTCTGGAACTTCCAAAGGGTCCTTCACAGCCTTGCTGCAACTCAAGAAGTTCCCCGACATACCCGTCTCCACTCGAGAGGAAGCACGAGAGTTCTGCCCACATCCAGAGGAGCCCCGTTTCTGCCTCATAGCTCCAGAGGAGGGATCCTTTCCCGGTGGTCGGGAAAGAATTCCCGGCGTTCCCGTCGCATCTCAAGAGGAGGCTCTCTCCACAGGAAAGGTGAGAGGAACTCCAGGGTTGGGCCACCATTCCCAGAGTCCCCCATATGTCTCAGTCCATTCCAGGGAAACCTGTTTTCCCTGCACTGCCTCGACTTTTAAGCCGAGGATCGACTCACACCACGGTGGCACTGGGACAGCCCTGTGGGAAAGCCTCGTGGGAAAGCCACAGATCCCTTGATCCACGCGAAGGGAAGCGTGACACTGCTGCTACAGCTGGGAGGAAAGCGCACGTGCATGCCCCACACCAGACGAGGACTGACTCCCCTGGGGAGACTCCAGAAGTACCCCAAGATCCATGTCAGCACTGGAGAGGAATCCTCAGGTTCTGGCACCGACTCCACACAAGGTCTTATGCCGGTGTCCAGCCCCGGTGGATCCAGGGAATTCGAAGGGTGGACGGCGTTGGCGTGGAAAGACTTGTTTATTTATTAATGTAAGATTAGATTAGCAAACTATAGTGTAGTAAGAAGATTAAGTGGAGGAAGAGGGCTGAATAGCTTGGTTTACGCGGACGGCCAATAAAATTCCAGACAAGGAATTTGCACCACCTACGTTGGGCCACCAGCGCCCGCTTGAATATCTAAGGGTGCCTCGCCTTAAGCTCCCTTTCGTGCCGGTCTTAACAGCCAGGCCAAGTAAGTAGACCTGGCGAGCCTCCGCACTCCAGGTGGAGATTCAGCCTGAAGTTATAGTAAAGAGCAGAGAGAAGGAAAGGTAGAGAAGAAGAAAGAGAGAGAAAGACACGGGGGGAGCCAGAGTCCCAGGAAACCAGGCTGAGAGACTAGTTCGAGAAGCTGGTGCGAGAAACTGGCCCCCGGCCCCTGGCCTCCTCCTTATTGTTCAGAAGGTCTTTTATACTTTTGATAATACATGAAGATCAATGGATAACCCAAAATTATGTAGTGTTCCCAACCCAGATTCTTTCTGTATATCATTTTGTATACAAAAGGTCTCAGGTGATTTACATTATCTTCTGGCCAAGAGGCTTGTTAACACTTTTTGGCTCTCTTCCTTAATGAATGTTAATTTTGTTTCCCCTGAAGTGTTTTTCTTTAATCTGCATCTCCTTAAAGCATTAAAGTTACATCTCTATAGAACAAAGGTGCAGTGGGTTATAACAAAGAAAGTACTTAACTCAAAGATCTAATGTTGCTAATACCAGGTCTACTACTTGTTTTTCACATACCAACTATATCTAAAAATAAAGGATATGAAAATTTGGCAGCAAGCATTGACCCAAAAAATGAAACTTTTAATCAGTCCTATTCTAAAGATTCTGACTCCTCGGAAGCTCCTGCATTCCTAGGATGTTTTAAGCTTCCTGTGCCTCCTGCGGTCAGGAGGCCTCAAACAATCACAAGCGCAGCTGTACGAGTCCTGCAGGCAGGCTAGAAAGCCATCAGAGGGTTTTTGGATTGAAACACTCTTTCAAATGCAGAAGACTAACGCCCTGAATTGACTTTTTCCAGAGAAGTTCAGAAGAGTGAAAAAGCAGAGCACAAAAACCGGCAGACTTTTGTTGGGGTACATGCTTAAAAATTTCCAGAGGGGTCCCTGAGTCTGAGCACGCCTTGCGTATGTCAGCTTCCTTCCTCATAACCTTGTCACGGGCGGGCTTCCTCACACTGTCTCCCGGCAGCCTTAGGCCCAGCATCGACGGGAGAGGAATCCCGAGAGGCCCCGAGCAACTCGCATGCGGACTGGCCTTTCCTGAGGCCACCAGAGCGGGTCCCTGAGGTCCCCGTCGTAAGTCGAGAGCACCTGCCACAACTCGAGAAAATCCAGGAGGTTCTCCCCTCCAGGCGAGATGAGGCCCATTTCGCTGAGGCATCTCGAGGCTAATCACACCTAACCTCTGGAACTTACAAAGGGTCTTTCACACCCTTGCTGCAACTCAAGAAGTTCCCCCCACATACCCGTCTCCACTCGAGAGGAAGCACGAGAGTCCCGCCCACATCCAGAGGAGCCCCGTTTCCGCCTCCTAGCTCGAGAGGATGGATCCTTTCCCTGCGTGGTCGGGAAAGAATTCCCAGCGTTTCCGTCGCATCTCAAGAGGAGGCGCTCTCCACAGGAAAGGCGAGAGGAACTCCAGGGTCGTGCCACCATTCCCAGAGTCCCCCAGATGTCTCAGTCCATTCCAGGGAAACCTGTTTTCCCTGCACTGCCTCGACTTTCAAGCCGAGGATCGACTCACACCACGGTGGCACGTGGGACAGCCCTGTGGGAAAGAAAGCCTCGTGGGAAAGCCTCGAGGGAAAGCCACAGATCCCTTGATCCCCGCGAAGGGAAGCGTGACACTGCTGCTACATCTCGGGAGGAAAGCGCACGTGCATGCCCCCACTCGAGACGAGGACTGACTCCCCTGGGGAGACTCCAGAAGTACCCCAAGATCCATGTCAGCACTGGAGAGGAATCCTCAGGTTCCGGCACCGACTCCACACAAGGGCCCGGAATCGACGGGAGAGGAATCCCGAGAGGCCCTGAGCAACTCGCATGGGGACTGGCCTTTCCTGAGGCCACCAGAGCGGGTCCCTGAGGTCCCCGTCGTAAGTCGAGAGCACCTGCCGCAACTCGAGAAAATCCAGGAGGTTCTCCCCTCCAGGCGAGATGAGGCCCATTTCCGGAGGCGTCTCGAGGCTAATCACACCTAACCTCTGGAACTTCCAAAGGGTCCTTCACACCCTTGCTGCAACTCAAGAAGTTCCCCGGCATACCGTCTCCACTCGAGAGGAAGCACGAGAGTTCCGCCCACATCCAGAGGAGCCCCGTTCCGCCTTCCTAGCTCGAGAGGAGGGATCCTTTCCCTGCGTGGTCGGGAAAGAATTCCCAGCATTCCCGTCGCATCTCAAGAGGAGGCGCTCTCCACAGGAAAGGCGAGAGGAACTCCAGGGTCGTGCCACCATTCCCAGAGTCCCCCAGATGTCTCAGTCCATTCCAGGGAAACCTGTTTTCCCTGCACTGCCTCGACTTTCAAGCGAGGATCGACTCTCACCACTGTGGCACGTGGGACAGCCCTGTGGGAAAGCCCCGTGGGAAAGCCTCGAGGGAAAGCCACAGATCCCTTGATCCACGCGAAGGGAAGCGCGACACTGCTGCTACAGCTCGGGAGGAAAGCGCACGTGCATGCCCCCCTCGAGACGAGGACTGACTCCCCTGGGGAGACTCCAGAAGTACCCCAAGATCCATGTCAGCACTGGAGAAAATCCTCAGGTTCCGGAACCGACTCCACACAAGGCCTTGGCCACAGCATCGACGGAGAGGAATCCCGAGAGGCCACCGAGCAACTCGCATGGGTCTGGCCTTTCCTGAGGCCACCAGAGCGGGTCCCTGAGTCCCCGTCCTAAGTCGAGAGCACTGCTTCAACTCGAGATAATACAGGAGGTTCTCCCCTCCAGGCGAGATGAGGCCCATTTCCGCTGAGGCGTCTCGAGTCTAAAACACACCTAACCTCTGGAACTTCCAAAGGTCCTTCACACCCTTGCTGCAACTCAAGAAGTTCCCCGACATACCCGTCTCCACTCGAGAGGAAGCACGAGAGTCCCGCCCACAATCCAGAGGAGCCCCGTTTCCGCCTCCTAGCTCGAGAGAGGATCCTTTCCCTACGTGGTCGGGAAAGAATTCCCGCGTTCCTGTCACATCTCAAGAGGAGTCGGTCTCCACCGGAGAGGGGAGAGGAACTCCAGGATCGTGCCACCATTCCCAGAGTCCCCAGATGTCTCAGTCCATTCCAGGGAAACCTGTTTTCCCTGCACTGCCTCCCCTTCAAGCCGAGGATCGACTCACACCACGGTGGCACGTGGGACAGCTGTGGGAAAGCCTCGTGGGAAAGCCTCGAGGGAAAGCACAGATCCCTTGATCCACGCGAAGGGAATCGTGACTCTGCTGCTACAGCTCGAGAGGAAACCGCACGTTCATGCCCCACTCGAGACGAGGACTGACTCCTGGGAGACTCCAGAAGTACCCCAAGATCCATGTCAGCACTGGAGAGGAATCCTCAGGTTCCGGCACCTGCTGGGAGCAGTGTGAGGAATCCGCCCATGACAAGGTCATGAGGAAGGAAGCTGACATACGCAAGGCGTGCTCAGACTTCAGGGACCCCTCTGCAAATTCCTAAGCACGTACCCCAACTAAAATCTGCCGGCTTTTGTGCTCTGCTTTTCCACTCTTCTGACATTTTCTGGAAAAATTCAATTCAGGGCTTTAGTCTTCTGCATTTGAAAGAGTGTTTCAATCCAAAAACCCCTCCGATGGCTTTCTAGCCTGCCTGCAGGACTCGTACAGCTGCGCATGTGATTGTTTGAGGCCTCCTGACCGCAGGAGGCACAGGAAGCTTAAAACATCCTAGGAATGTAGGAGCTTCGAGGAGTCAAAATCTTAGAATAGGACTGATTAATGGTTTCATTTTTTGGGTCAATGCTTGCTGCCAAATTTTCATATCCTTTATTTTTAGATATAGTTGGTATATAGAAAAACAAGTAGTAGACCTGGTATTAGCAACATTAGATCTTTGAGTTAAGTACCTTCTTGTTATATCCCACTCCACCTTTGTTCTATAGAGATGTAACTTTAATGCTTTAAGGAGATGCAGATTAAAAAAAAAAAAACACTTCAGGGGAAACAAAATTAACATTCATTAAGGAAGAGAGCCAAAAAGTGTTAACAAGCCTCTGGCCAAAAGATAATGTAAATCACCTGAGACCTTTTGTATACAAAATGATATACGGAAAGAATCTGGGTTGCGAACGCTACATAATTTTTGTGTTACCCATTGATCTCCGTGTTTTATCAAAAAGTATAAAAGGCCTTCTGAACAATAAAGGATGGGGGCCAGTTTCTCGAACTAGTCTCTCGGCCTGGTTTCTTGGACTCTGGCTCCCCCCATGTCTCTCTCTCTCTCTTCTTCTCTCCCCCTTCCCTCTCTCTGCTGCTTTACTTTAACTTCAGGCTGAATCTCCATCTGGGGCGCGGAGGCTCGCCAGGTCTACTTACTTGCCCCGGCTGTTAAGACCCGCACGAAAGGGAGCTTAAGGCGAGGCACCCTTAGATATTCAAGCGTGCGCCGGTGGCCCAACGTAGATGGTGCAAATTCCTTGTCTGGAATTTTTATTGGCCTTCCGCGTAAACCAAGCTATTCAGCCCTCTTCCTCCACTTAATCTTCTTACTACACTATAGTTTCTTAATCTAATCTTACATTAATAAACAAACAAGTCTTTCCACGCCAACGCCGTCCACACCTTCGAATTCCCTGGATCCACCGGGGCTGGACCCCGCAAGTGGTGCCCGGAACAGGCTATTCAAAGGTAGGTTCCTCGGAGCAAAAGCTCCCCCCGGAGCACTCTCTGTGCTCCCCCCGGAGCACTCTCTGTTGCTCCCCCCGGAGTGACTTAATCACTCCCCCCGGAGTACTTTCGGGTACTCCCCCAGTGTTGAGTGTTCGGGACGGCTAGGACCCCACTCAGGGTGCCGCGGACCCCCCTGTAGGATAGACAGGGTGAGGACGAGTGGGAAGTGTTCAAGGGTTTAAGAGAAACCTGGTGCTCTAGAGGTTGAAAAGAAACCTGCTATCTTAGGGTTTAAAACAAAACCCCCTTGGCTAAGGTAAAACCTTTTGTCAAGGCAGACTTTTCTATAACTCTTAATTTTCTGACACGGGTAACAATGACTCAAAACAATGACACCTCTTTATACAAGTAATTTTGTAACTGTTAAACAAAAAAGACAAATTAAAGATTAAAAGGCTCGTGTTACGAGACCAATGTCCTTGGTTTCCAGAAAAGAGATTTAGATACTTGGATAAAGGTAATAAAACAGCTAAAAACTAATTATACTTTGCATGGGCCTGTAAATGCTTTTGCTCTGTAAAATATTATTACAAATGTTCTGGACCCCCGTCATGAGGCTGTTAGTTAGATAGCCTATGGGAGAGACTATAGCAGTGGATCGTAGTGGGTCTCCACCTATTACGCAGATCATATTTTCTGCCATTGGCAAACAAAAGGAGAGAGACTGTACTCTTCCTCCCGAGGAAGGAGGGTGCTTATAGGACGCAGCGGCCGAGCGCCCTGGAGAGCCCCCTCCCCCTCTACACAAACCAAACCTTTAAAAGAGTTGTCTTATTTAAGGCGACCACTGGCAACCTCTGCTTGCGCCTCCCCAGGGCTTAAGAACTCCCCACTTTATATCCAAAGCCTCCAGAACATTGCTTAAGTTTGAAAACGATAGTGACAATATTTTGAGCAAAAGAGCTTTTAAAACAGAGCTTGCTCCTTGCATAAAATCCCCTCAGGAGGGGCCTCACCCAACAAAAAAAAAAAAAAGGAAAGAAAAACAGGGAAAAAAAAAAGAAAAATATTCGTAATAAAAAGGACTTAACAAATGCAAAATGTTTCTCTTGAGGCCAAATAGAACATTTTTTGCCAAAATGTCTTGCTAAACAGAGATAACAAGCCGTACCAAACAACCCCAGGTAGCTCAGGCCTGGACCTCAGTTCCACCACCTTAATAATAATAGCTCCTGACTCAGATTCCAGTGGCTAGTCCCCTGCCTGAGGACATTGTAAGACTTGTGCTGGGGCATAGCTTGCTTTCTTTTCAAAAAATTTCGGTAGTGTCTTGTGTAGTAAATTCTGATTATACTAAAAAAAATTGAAGTTTTGATATCGCCACCTGCTAAAACTGTGCAATTAAAATTAAAAAATAGCACAGCTTTTGCTTTTACCTTATTACAGACAGAAAAACCAGACAAAAAAAGCCCCAGAGGATCTAGATCTAGCTTTTGGGTGCAAAAAATTGCAGCTTCTAGGCCTTTAAAAGATTTTTAAAGATATAAAATGTCATGGCTGTTAGACAATAGACAAGACGTTTCTTACATTGCTGAGAGACTAGCGCAGCTCCTGGCCAACATATACTACTGAAAAGGAGTTGGTGGGATTAGAAAAGGTGGTATGCAGGATAAAAATGCTATAGAGTAAGAGGTGAGAGAGAGTTTAAAACCTTGGTGAATAGTGAGCTCCCCGTTGCTGAAGTATTCAAGCAAAGATTAAATGGTTACTTGTCATCTAAAAGGCTATAGACCAGATTTGGGTTATAAAAAGATCATTAAAAAAGCTTTTCTTGCTTCTTATATTTGGGTCTGCCAAAAGTTTTAAAACTGATAATGTCCTTTTAAAGCTGCTGAGAGATTGTTTACTAACTTAAATGATTTCCAAAAATTATTAGGTGATATTAATTGGATATGCCCACATTTAAAACTGACTTTTGTAGATTTAAAGCCTTTTGTTTGATTGCTGAAAAATAACAATCCTAATCCCAGTTCTAAGAAAAAGTTGACTAGTGTGACACAGTTGGCTTTCGTTAAAGTGAATGAGGCTTTAAATGATCAGTTAATTAAGATTAATATTGCCAAAAAAGGAGATTAAATTATTCTTGCCACAAAATGTATACCTACAGGATGCTTGTGACAAGAAGGCCCATTGGTTCCATCTAATGACCCCCCAAAAAATAGTTTTATCTTATCCCAACTTGGTGGAACAATGGCCTCTGCCTAAGAAAAAATTACTGCCATATTAATTTAAAAGATTAATTCAAGCATACTGATTTATTAAATTGTTCAGTAAAGAGCCATCAAAAATTGTAATTCCATATAACAAAAAACAACTTGATGCTTTTCAAATGTTTGATGATTGGCAGATTGCTATAGGAAATTCTTGTGATCAGATCTTGCATCATTTACCCTCACAGTGCTTTGTTAATTCAAAAATAAAAAAGGAGAAATTAAGTATAGTTTTCCCCCATCAGATTTTACAACATGTTCTCTTTGTAATAAGTTAAATGCTGATTCGTTTGGAACAGTAAAATAAAAAGCCATTGGTAAAGCAAAAAGATCTCCAGATAACAAAAAGATCCCGACCCAGAATTTCTGCGGGTCGAGGAAGTGTTTATATTTTTCCACAGGGTGCAGATTCGTCAATTTGGATCCCGGACAGACTGATTCGCCACAAAAGAAAAAGGGAACTTCTCTGCCGCCACCGCCGCGGGAAACAGCCGTGCACCAAAAGCTGCGGCGGGGCCAGCCTGACTGACGGAACCCAGTGCACCGCACTCGCAGCCCGTAACAGCGCCAGTGTCAGAGGGCGGGGTGAAGGCCGCTGCTCCCACCGGCAGAAGAGGCAAAAGAACATCAAGATCCCGGCGGACTAACAGCTGCGCAGCGCAAACTCCAACCAGAAAATGACTCTATTTACCTATTTGGCTTGTCTATCCTCTCCTTATGTTCTTCTTTCACTCAATGATTCCAGAAAACTTAACGTACCTAATGTAGCGACTTGTGAACCATGGATGTTTTCATCTTGTTTAACTCCTCAAAGTAATGTCTGCTCTTTTGTGGTTTTAAAGATGTCCTGTAACTGTAACAACTTATTGATATGATAATTATGTTCTTGCTGTGTTACAATAACTGTTATTGTTACTATGGCAGCGGTCATTGACTCAACAAGTGTAAATGCCCAATATGTTAAAAAATCAAGTTTTAGGTGTTTTGGAACAGCTCAGATATTAGTTTAGACTTAGGGAAACTGCATAACCAGATTCAGACCTTGGAACACTCCCGATTAGATTTTACCACCGCAGGAGAAGCCAATGACTTTTTCCACACTTTCTCTAACTTCATTTCTGGAAAGACTATTCTGTCTACTCTTTATAATCTTGCTCCTCGTAATCATTCTTCCCTGTATTGTCTAGATTCTTCGGCAGAGCATTCGGAATCTCGCGACCGAACTGCACCTGATTTTAAACATAAATAATTAATTATTTAAAATAAAAAAGGGTGAGATGCTGGGAGCCAGTGTGAGGAATCCCGCCCGTGACAAGGTCATGAGGAAGGAAGCTGACATACGCAAGGCGTGCTCAGACTTCAGGGACCCCTCTGCAAATTCCTAAGCACGTACCCCAACAAAAATCTGCCGGCTTTTTTCTGCTCTGCTTTTCCACTCTTCTGACATTTTCTGGAAAAAGTCAAATCAGGGCTTTAGTCTTCTGCATTTGAAAGAGTGTTTCAATCCAAAAACCCCTCCGATGGCTTTCTAGCCTGCCTGCAGGACTCGTACAGCTGCGCATGTGATTGTTTGAGGCCTCCTGACCGCAGGAGGGCACAGGAAGCTTAAAACATCCTAGGAATGTAGGAGCTTCCGAGGAGTCAAAATCTTTAGAATAGGACTGATTAAAGGTTTCATTTTTTGGGTCAATGCTTGCTGCCAAATTTTCATATCCTTTATTTTTAGATATAGTTGGTATATAGAAAAACAAGTAGTAGACCTGGTATTAGCAACATTAGATCTTTGAGTTAAGTACCTTCTTTGTTATATCCCACTGCACCTTTGTTCTATAGAGATGTAACTTTAATGCTTTAAGGAGATGCAGATTAAAAAAAAAACACTTCAGGGGAAACAAAATTAACATTCATTAAGGAAGAGAGCCAAAAAGTGTTAACAAGCCTCTTGGCCAAAAGATAATGTAAATCACCTGAGACCTTTTGTATACAAAATGATATACGGAAAGAATCTGGGTTGCGAACGCTACATAATTTTGTGTTACCCATTGATCTCCGTGTTTTATCAAAAGTATAAAAGGCCTTCTGAACAATAAAGGATGGGGGCCAGTTTCTCGAACTAGTCTCTCGGCCTGGTTTCTTGGGACTCTGGCTCCCCCCATGTCTCTCTCTCTCTCTTCTTCTCTCCCCTTCCCTCTCTCTGCTCTTTACTTTAACTTCAGGCTGAATCTCCATCTGGGGCGCGGAGGCTCGCCAGGTCTACTTACTTGCCCCGGCTGTTAAGACCCGCACGAAAGGGAGCTTAAGGCGAGGCACCCTTAGATATTCAAGCGGCGCCGGTGGCCCAACGTAGATGGTGCAAATTCCTTGTCTGGAATTTTATTGGCCTTCCGCGTAAACCAAGCTATTCAGCCCTCTTCCTTTAATCTTCTTACTACACTATAGTTTCTTAATCTAATCTTACATTAATAAACAAACAAGTCTTTCCACACGCCAACGCCGTCCACCCTTCGAATTCCCTGGATCCACCGGGGCTGGACCCCGGCAGGCACCGACTCCACACAAGGTCTTAGGCCCTGGCATCGGGAGAGGAATCCCGAGAGGCCCCCCGAGCAACTCGCAAGGGGACTGGCCTTTCCTGAGGCCACCAGAGCGGGTCCCAGTGGTCCCCGTCGTAAGGCGAGAGCACGTACCGCAACTCGAAAAAATCCAGGAGATTCTCCCCTCCAGGGGAGATGAGGCCCATTTCCGCTAAGGCGTCTCGACTCTAAACACACCTAACCTCTGGAATTCCAAAGGATCCTTCACACCCTTGCTGCAACTCAAGAAGTTCCCCAACATACCCGTCTCCACTCGAGAGGAAGCACGAGAGTCACGCCCACATCCAGAGGAGCCCCGTTTCTGCCTCCAAGTTCGAGAGGAGGGATCCTTTTGCTGCGTGGTCGGGAAAGAATTCCCCGGCGTTCCCGTCGCATCTCAAGAGGAGGCGCTGTCCCACAGGAAAAAGCGA
>NW_017214119.1:0-14976 GCF_001704415.2 Capra hircus
GTTAGCACCGACTGTGGATTGACTCCTGCCCTTTTTCCACCGAGCATGGGACCTCCTATGCCCGGGCTCCAGGGAAATTGTCCCTGAAAATGACCTCCAAGAAGCGCTTTTCCAGCAGCTGTGATGCAGAGTTCACAGGATGCGGGGAAAGTGATCTTCCTACAGGGAAGAAGAGGCAGCCACCCAGTGTGTTGTTTGCAAGCCTGTATTTGGAAGAAACTGGTTAGCTCCTTCAAGGGGAGACCTCCAGGTCTGCTCAGAGGACCGAAATTCCAGAGGCAGCACCATGCATCTCCCCTGTCCTTTCTGAGCCTTGGAAAGACATTCCTAGCTTATAGCGGTATTGCTCATGAAGAAGCAGGATGCAGGAATGTGTCAGACATGACTGGGTGCCTTCCTGGGTTCAGCTCCGTGAGGGGCCTTTCCACTCAAAGTAGGTCCCATGCCTCCTTGGGGGAGGAAGTGGGGCCCGCTTGCCTCCAAATTGCCAAAGCTGGAACAAAGCTAGTTCTATCAGAGGTAAGAAAAGAGCAATTGGATGGATGTGGAAGCTGTTGCTGGGGCCGCACTGCTTCAGGCCCCCCCACCCCTCCGCCCCGAGAGAAACAGGCGCCCTGTGCCCCTAGGTCCTGGATGCAGTTTCACACATAGAATGTGTCCCCATAGGAGCCAAGAATTTTCCTGACAGACCTAGGCTCACTAGAGCTCTCCTACAGAGCAAAGGGGATGGGACAGATGTGTGGCTGTGGCTCTGCCTTTCCCTGGGAGTGTGGAGCCGCTCCCTATGGCCCCGGGCTCCAGGGGAAGTTGCCCCTGAATAATGACCTCCAAGAAGCGCTTTTCCAACTGGCTGAGACGTGGAGTTCTCAGGATGCAGGGAAAGCGAGTGTCCTTCGGGAAGCAAAGGCAGTCACCTGTTATCATGACTTACTAGAATAGTAGGTACCTTCTCCGGTTGGGCAGAGGCCTTCCCTACCTGATCTGAAAAAGAAAATGAAGTAGCTCGCTGATTTGAGAAATAATTCCCAGACTTGGGTTTCCAACCAGTATAGAATCCGACAATGGCCTGTCTTTGTAGCCGCGTTAATTAACAGGTATGTGAAGCTCTAAATATCAGTGGAAATTACATACAGCATATAGGCCTCAGGGGAAATGGGCCTCATCTCGCCTGGAGGGGAGAACCTCCTGGATTTTACCCAGTTGCGGCAGGTGCTCTCGAGTTACGATGCGGACCTCAGGGACCCGCTCTGGTGGCCTCAGGAAAGGCCAGTCCCCATGCGAGTTACCAGGGGGCTCTAGGGATTCCTCACCCATCGATGCCGGTGCCTAAGACCTTGTGTGGAGTCCGGGGCCAGACCCTGAGGATGCCTCTCCAGTGCTGACATGAGTCTTTCCATACTTCTGGAGTCTTGCCACGGGATTCAGTCCTCATCTCATGTGGGCCATGCACCTGCCAATTCCTCACGAGCTGTAGCAGCAGTGTCACGCTTTCTGACGTGTGGATCAAGGGATCTGTCGCTTTCCATTGAGGCTTTCACACGAGGCTTTCCAACAGGGCTGTCCCACATGCCACGGTGGTGTGAGTCGATCCTCGGCGTGAAATTCGAGGCAGTGCAGGGAAAACAGGTTCTTCTGGAATGGACTTAGACATCTGGGGGACTCTTGGAATGCTGGCAAGACCCTGGAGTCCCTCTCGCCTTTCCTGTGGAGATCTCCTCCTCTTGAGATGCGACGGGAACACGGGGAATTCTTTCCCACCCACGCAGGGAAAGAATCCCTCCTCTTAAGCTAGGAGGCGGAAACGGGGCTCCTCTGGATGTGGGCGGGACTGTTATGCTTCCTCTCGAGTGGAGACGGGTATGTCGGGGAACTTCTTGAGTTGTAGCAAGGGTGTGAAGGACCCTTTGGAAGTTCCAGAGGTTAGGTGTGATTAGCCTCGAGACGCCTCAGCGGAAATGGGCCTCATCTCGCCTGGAGGGCAGAACCTCCTGGATTTTCTCCAGTTACAGCAGGTGCTCTCGACATACGACGGGGACCTCAGGGACCGGGTGTGGTGGCCTCAGGAAAGGCCAGTCCCCATACAAGTTGCTCGGTGGCCTCTCGGGATTCCTCTCCCGTCGATACCGGGGCCTAAGACCTTTGTGTGGAGTCGGTGCCGGAACCTGAGGATTCCTCTCCAGGGATGACATGGATCTTGGGGAATTTCTGGAGTCTCCCCAGGGGAGTCAGTCCTCGTCTTGAGTGGGGGCATGCAGGTGCGCTTTCCTCCCATGCTGTAGCAGCAGTGTCACGCTTCCCTTCGCGTGGATCAAGGGATCTGTGGCTTTCCCTCGAGGCTTTCCCACGAGGCTTACCCACAGGGCTGTCCCACGTGCCACCGTGGTGTGAGTCGATCCTCGGCTTGAAAGTCGAGGCAGTGCAAGGAAAACAGTTTTCCCTAGAATGGACTGAGACATCTGGGTGACTCTGCTAATTGTGGCACGACCCTGGAGTTCCTCTCGCCTTTAGTGAGATGAGCACCTCCTCTTGAGATGCGTCGGGAACGCCGGGAATTCTTTCCTGACCACGCAGGGAAAGGATCCCTCCTCTCGAGACAGCAGGCGGAAACGGGTCTCCTCTGGATGTGGGCTGAATCTCGTGCTTCCTCTCGAGTGTCAACGGGTATGTCAGGGAACTTCTTGAGTTGCAGCAATGGTGTGAAGGACCCTTTGGAATTTCCAGAGGTTAGGTGTAATTAGCCTCGAGACGCCTCAGTGGAAATGGGACTCATCTCGCCTGGAGGGGAGAACCTCCTCTATTTTCTCGAGTTGAGGCCAATGCTCTCTACTTACGACGGGGACCTAACGGACCCGCTCTGGTGGCCTCAGGAAAGGCCAGTCCCCATGCGACTTGCTCGGGGGCCTCTTGGGATTCCTCTCCCGACGATGCCGGGGCCTAAGACCTTGTGTGGAGTCGGTGCCGGAACCTGAAGATTCCTCTCCAGTGCCGACATGGATCTTGGGGTACTTCTGGAGTCTCCCCAGGGGAGTCAGTCCTCGTCTCGTGTGGGGGCATGCACGTGCGCCTTCCTCCCGAGCTGTAGCAGCAGTGTCACGCTTCCCTTCGCGTGGATCAAGGGAACTGTGGCTTTCGCTCAAGCCTTTCCCACAAGACTTTCCCACAAGACTTTCCCTCGAGGCTTTCCCACGAGGCTTTCCCACAGGGCTGTCCCACGTGCCACCGTGGTGTGAGTCGATCCTCGGCTTGAAAGGCGAGGCAGTGCAGGGAAAACAGGTTTCCCTGGAATGTACTGAGACATCTGGGGGACTCTGTTAATGATGGCACGACCCTGGAGTTCCTCTCGCGTTTCCTGTGGAGAGCGCCTCCTCTTGAGATGAGACCGGAACGCCGAGAATTCTTTCTCGACCACGCAGGGAAAGATCCCTCCTCTCGAGCTAGGAGGCGGAAACGGCGCTCCTCTGGATGTGGGCGGGACTCTCGTGCTTCCTCTCGAGTGGAGACGGGTATGTCGGGGATCTTCTTGAGTTGCAGCAAGGGTGTGAAGGACCCTTCGGAAGTTCCAGACGTTAGGTGTGATTAGCCTCGAGACGTCTCAGCGGAAATGGGCATCATCTCGCCTGGAGGGGAGAACCTCCTGGATTTTCTCGGGTTGCGGCAGGTGCTCTCGATTTACGATGGTGACCTCATTGACCCTCTCTGGTGGCCTCAGGAAAGGCCAGTCCCATGCGAGTTTCTCCGGGGCCTCTCGGGATTCCTCTCCAATCGATGCCGGGGCCTAATACCTTGTGTGGAGTCGGTGCCGGAACCTGAGGATTCCTCTCCAGTGCTGACATGGATCTTGGGGTACTTCCGAGTCTCCCCAGGGGGTCAGTCCTCGTCTCAAGTGGTGGCATGCACGTGCGCTTTCCTCCCGAGCTGTAGCAGCAGTGTCACCCTTCCCTTCGCATGGATCAAGTTATCTGTGGCTTTCGCTCGAGGCTTTCCCTCTGAGCTTTCCCACGAGGCTTTCCCACGAGGCTTACCCACAGGGCTGTCCACGTGCCACCGTGGTGTGAGTCGATCCTCGGCTTGAAAGTCGAGGCAGTGCAGGGAAAACATGATTTCCTGGAATGGACTGAGACATCTTTGGGCTCTGGGAATGGTGACACGACCCTGGAGTTCCTCTCGCGTTTCCTGTGGAGAGCGCCTCCTCTTGAGATGAGACCGGAACGCGAGAATTCTTTCTCGACCACGCAGGGAAAGATCCCTCCTCTCGAGCTAGGAGGCGGAAACGGGGCTCCTCTGGATGTGGGCGGGACTCTCGTGCTTCCTCTCGAGTGGAGACGGAAATGTCGGGGAACTTCTTGAGTTGCAGCAAGGTTGTGAAGGACCCTATTGAAGTTCCAGAGGTTAGGTGTGGTTAGCCTCGAAACGCCTCAGCGGAAATGTGCCTCATCTCTCCTGGAGGGGAGAACCTCCTGGATTTTCTCGAGGTGCGGCAGGTGCTCTCGACTTATGACTGGGACCTCAGGGGCCCGCTCTGGTGGCATCAGGAAAGGCCAGTCCCCATGCGAGTTGCTCGGGGGCCTCTCAGATTCCCCTCCGGGCGATGCAAGGGCCTAAGGCCTTGTGTGGAGTCGGTGCCGCAACCTGAGGATTCCTCTCCAGGATGACATGGATCTTGGGGTACATCTGGGGTCTCCCCAGGGGAGACAGTCCTCGTCTCGAGTGGGGCATGCACGTGCGTTTTCCTCCCGAGCTGTAGCTGCAGTGTCACGCTTCCCTTCTCGTGGATCAAGGGATCTGTAGCTTTCCCTCGAGGCTTTCCCATGAGGCTTTCCCACGAGGCTTTCACACAGGGCTGTCCCACATCCGTGGTGTGAGTCTATCCTCGGCTTGAAAGACGAGGCAGTGCAGGGAAAACAGGTTTCCCTGGAATGGACTGAAACATCTGGGGGACACTGGCAATGGTGGCACGACCCTGGAGTTCCTCTCGCCTTTCCTGTGGAGAGCGCCTCCTCTTGAGATGCGACGGGAACGCCGGGGATTCTTTCCCGAACACGCAGGGAAAGAATCCCTCCACTCGAGCTAGGAGGCGGAAACGCGACTCCTCGCGATGTGGGCAGGACTCGCGTGCTTCCTCTCGAGTGGAGACGGGTATGTAGGGGAACTTCATGAGTTGCAGCAAGGGTGTGAAGGACCCTTTGGAAGTTCCAGAGGTTAGGTGTGATTAGCCTCGAGACGCCTCAGCGGAAATGGGCCTCATCTCTCCTGGAAGGGAGAACATCCTGGATTTTCTCGAGTTGCGGCAGGTGCTCTCGACTTACGACAGGAACCTCAGGGACACGCTCAGGTGGCCTCTGGAAAGATCAGTCCCCATGCGAGTTGCTCGGGGGCCCTCTCGGGATTCCTCTCCCGTCGATGCAGGGGCCTAAGACCTTGTGTGGAGTCGGTGCCGGAACCTGAGGATTCCTCTCCAATGCTGACATGGATCTTGGGGTACTTCTTTAGTCTCCCCAAGGGAGTCAGTCCTCGTCTCTAGTGGGGGCATGCACGTGCGTTTCCTCCCGAGCTGTAGCAGCAGTGTCATGCTTCCCTTCGCGTGGATCAACGGATCTGTGGCTTTCCCTCGAGGCTTTCCCACGAGGCTTTCCCACGAGGCTTTCCCACAGGGCTGTCCCACGTGCCACCGTGGTGTGAGTGGATCCTCAGCTTGAAAGTCGAGGCAGTGCAGGAAAAACAGGTTACCCTGTAATGGACTGAGACATCTGGGGCACTCTGGGAATGGTGGCACGACCCTGGAGTTCCTCTCGCCTTTCCTGAGGAGCGCGCCTCCTCTTGAGATGAGATGGGAACGCCGGGAATTCTTTGCCGACCACGCAGGGAAAGGATCCCTCCTCTCGAGCTAGGAGGCGGAAACGGGGCTCTGGATGTGGGCGAGACTCTCGTGCTTCATCTCGAGTGGAGACGGGAATGTCGGGGAACTTCTTGAGTTGCAGCAAGGGTGTGAAGGACCCTTTGGAAGTTCAAGAGGTTAGGTGTGATTACTCTCGAGACGCCTCAGCAGAAATGGGCCTCATCTCGCTTGGAGGGGAGAACCTCCTGGATTTTCTCGAGTTGCGGCAGGTGCTCTCGACTTACGTCGGGGACCTCAGGGACCCCTCTGGCGTCCTCAGGAAAGGCCTCTCCACATGCGAGTTTCTCGGGGGCCTCTTGGAATTCCTCTCCAGTCGATGCCAGGGCCTAAGACCTTGTGTGGAGACGGTGCCGGAACCTGAGGATTCCTCTTCAGTGCTGACATGAATCTTGGGGTACTTCTGGAGTCTCCCCAGGGGAGTCAGTCCTTGTGTCGAGTGGGGGCATGTACGTGCACATTCCTCCCGAGCTATAGCAGCAGTGTCATGCTTCCCTTCGCGTGGATCAAGGGATCTGTGGCTTTCCCTCGAGGCTTTCCCACGAGGCTTTCCCACAGGGCTGTCCCACGTGCCACCATGGTGTGCGTCGATCCTCGGCTTGAAAGTCGAGGCAGTGCAGGGAAAACAGTTTTCCCTGGAATGGACTGAGACATCTGGGGGACTGTGGGAATGGTGTCACGAACCTGGATTTCCTCTCGCCTTTCCAGAGGAGAGCGCCTCCTCTTGAGAGGCGAAGGGAACCCCGGGAATTCTTTCCCGACCACACAGGGAAAGGATCCCACCACTCGAGCTATGAGGCGGAAAAGGGGCTCATCTGGATGTGGGCAGGACTCCTGAGCTTCCTCTCGAGTGGAGACGGGTATTTCGGGGAATTTCTTGAGTTGCAGCCATGTTGTGAAGAACCCTTTGAAATTTCCAGAGATTAGGTGTGATTAGCTTCGAGACGCCTCAGCGGAAATGGGCCTCTTCTCGCCTGGAGGGGAGAACCTCCTGGATTTTCTCCAGTTGCGGCAGGTGCTCTCGAGTTTCGACAGAGACCTCAGGGACCCGCTCTGGTGACCTCAGGAAAGGCCAGTCCCCATGCGAGGTGCTAGGGGCCCTCTCAGGATTCCTCTCCTGTCGATGCCGGGGCCTAAGTCCTTGTGTGGAGTCGGGACCGGAACCTGAGGATTGCTCTCCAGTGCTGACATGGATCTTGGCGTACTTCTGGAGTCTCCCAAGTGGCGTCAGTCCTCGGCTCGAGTGGGGTCATGCACGTGCGCTTTCCTCCTGAGCGGTAGCAGCAGTGTCTCGCTTCCCGTCCCCTGGATCAAGGGATCTGTGGCTTTCCCTCGAGTCTTCCCATGAGGCTTTCTCTCAGGGCTATTCCACTTGCCACCATGGTGTGATCGATCCTCGGCGTGAAAGTCGAACCAGTGCAGGGAAAACAGGAACCTCCTTCCCCACAGTAGGGGGTACACTGTCCCCTTGGTCGGGTATCTCCAGGGCACTCGCGCTGGGGGGTTGCCCGTGGATATTCGGGCCTCAGGCCTCCACGTGAGAAAAGCCCCAAATGGCATTAGCTGCCAGTCCAGACGCTGGCCCCTCAGGTCTCTGTCCAGAGCCTTGGGCTCCAGGCAACTCAAAGCCCTCGGGGTGGCACTCTGGGACTGCTGTAGGGAATGGACGCCAAGAGCCCACGGAGGAGTTGGGGAGGGGGCAGGGGGGAAACAGAGGCGAGGACAGCGAGGGATCTAGGTGGAGGCGCTGGAGAGAGCGTCTGGTGTCCCAGAATGCCTCAGAGGAGCCAGAGGGGGACAGTCGAGGCCCAGGGACCTGTGGAATGTGAAAAGGCGGGAAATCCCAGAGCAAGGCAGGCTGGGAAAGGGGGCGTTGGTGGCCAATTCAAAGGGACCTAGGGGCGTTTCCTGGGCGGTGAGCTCCCTTGGCACTGCTGAGGGCCCCTGATTGATCCACCCGGGATTGATCCCACCCCCGCTGAGAGGGAGGGCCACAAACCAAAGCCCCCGAACTGCCCGCCCACCCCAACGGGGATCTTGGCTGTCCGGGGCACAGCCGTGCCCGGGAAAAGCCCACTCACTCCACGGGACTCCGTCCAGGGTCTCTGCTTGGAAAGAGGCCAGGGGCGGCCCCCTCCATCTACCCACCCAAACCTTATTGACGTCAATGGGGGCGGAGCCGCCTCCCGCTTTCCAGAGTCCTGAGCTGCTGGGTCCCCACCCACTCGGCCAGCAGTCTGCAGCATGCCCGTGTGCCTCTCCCACCATGGCTTCGTCCGGCTCCTCCAGCACCTCAAGCAGTATGTTTGCCCTCGGTCCCTGTGGTCGGATCACATCTCAGGGGATTTGCAGGTGGCCTGGGCAAGGGCTCTCGGCCAACGTGTTGACCCCCCTCCCACCCGAGAACGGCGGGGACCCATCGGCCAGGCCCGGGGTTCCGAGGCGTCAGGTGTGCCCAAATTCGGAGGGCCTGGCATCGTTCGTTCATCTTGCTCCTTTGGCACACGCATGGCTTCTCCGTTCTCTTTTCTGGGAAGACAGTGTTGTTTCAGGGGGAGTGCTGCGGGGGGCGGGGGCCGGGGTTGGGTGGTGGTGGGAGCAGGTGCTGTGCTGGGATGAGGCCCTTTATCCTCATATCTTCCTGTGGGAATGGGAGTCGGGGAGCTCTGTGGCCTTGCTGCCTTTAGTGGCTTCCTCTGCGCAGGGGCCTAGTGGCTTCTGCCTTTTGTCAGGCGTTACGGGGTTTGGGCTTCGCTTTGGTGGCCTTGGCCTTTGCCTTGGCCTGGGCCTTGGCCTTGCCCTTGGCGTTGCCCTTGCCCTTGCCTTGGCCTTGGGCTGGGCCTTGCCTTGCCCTTGAATTTGAACTTGACCTTGACCTTGACCTTGACCTTGAACTTGACTTAGAACTTAACCTTAACCTTGAACTTGACCCTGAACTTGACCTTGACCTTGACCTTGAAGTTGACCTTGACCTTGAACTTGAACTTGATCTTGACCTTGAACTTGACCTTGACCTTGAACCTGAACTTGAACTTGACCTTTACCATGAACTTGAACTTGACCTTGACCTTGAACTTCAACTTGACCTTGAACTTGAACTTGACCTTGACCTTGACCAACAACGGGAGACCTGGAGATTTGCTCAGAGCACCGGAGGTCCAGAAGCAGGGCCCTGTATCTCCCCTTCCCTTTGTGATCATTGCAAAGACATTCCTAGCTGATAGCGGGAGTGCCCCTGAAGAAGCAAGCAGTGGGAGTGTGTTTGACACGACTGTGTGCCTTCCTGGCCTCATCTCCACAAGGGGCCTTTCCTCTCGAAGTAGGCCCCATGTCCCCTTGGGGAGGGTGTCATGCCTCTTTTCTCCTCACTGCCAAAGGGTGGAGCCAAGCTCGCTCTGTCAGAGGTACAAAAACAGCAATTGAATGGATTTTCAAGCTCTTGCTAGGCTGCACCCTTTCAGGGCCCACTTTACTGAAACAGGTGCTCTGTGGCCCCTGGTTGGGTATGCAGGTTCACAAACAGGGTGAGATCCTGTCCAAGCCAAGAATTTTCCTGAAAGACCTAGGCTCACTAGAGCTCTCCTCCAGAGCAAAGGGGATAGAGGAGATGTATGGAGGAGTCTTTGCCTTTCCCTGTGAGTGTGGGGCTACTCCCTACAGCCCCCAGCTCAGAGATAACTGCCTCTAAGAAAGGAATGGCAAGAAGCGCTATTCTTGGAGGTTGGGACAGGGAGTTCGCAGCATGTGGGGAAAGAAAGACTTCTTCGGGGAAGAAGAGGCAACCACCGGGGGTGTGTTTGCAAGCCTCTATTTGGAAGGAACAGGTTTGCTTATACAACTCAAGACCTCCAGATCTGCTCAGAGGACTGAAGTTCCAGAGACAGGGCCATGTATCTCCCCTTCCCTTTGAGATCCTTGCAAAGACATTCCTAGCAGATCGTGGGAGTGCCCATGAAGAAGCAAGCAGCGGGAGTGTGCTTGACATCACTGGCTGCCTACCTGGGCTCAGCTCCTCAAGGGGCCTTTCTCTCCTGGTAGGCCCTATGTCCCCTTTGGGAGAGGGTTGTGCCCTCTTCCCTCCACACTGCCAAAGGGTGGAGGTGGAGCAAACTCGTTCTCTCCGAGGTAAAAAAAAAAAAGACAAATTGGATGGATTTTTAAGCTCTTGCTATGCTGCACCCCTCCAGGACCCACTCGAGCAAAACAGGTGCCCTGTGGCCCCTAGGTCGGGTATGCAGGTTCACACACCGGGTGTGATCCCGTCAAAGCCAAGAATTTTTCTGACAGACCTAGGCTCACTAGAGCTCTCCTCCAGAGGAAAGGGGACAGAAAAGACGTGTGTGTGGAGGTGGCTCTGCCTTTCCAGGTCCCAATCTCAGGGATAACTGCCCCTAAGAAAGGACCTGCTGCTACTGCTGCTGCTAAGTTGCTTCAGTCGTGTTCGACTCTGTGCGACGCCATAGACGGTAGCCCACTAGGCTCCCCCGTCCCTGGGATTCTCCAGGCAAGAACAGTAAGTGGGTTGCCATTGCCTTCTCCAATGCATGAAAGTGAAAATGAAAGTGCAGTCGCTCAGTCGTGTCCGACCCTCAGCGACCCCACGGACTGCAGCCTACCAGGCTTCTCCGTCCATAGGATTTTCTGAAAGGAACTGCAAGAAGCGCTTTTCCAGGAGGCTGGGAAAGGGAGTTCGCAGGATGTGGGGAAAGAGAGCCTCCTTCGGGGAAGAATAGGCGGCCACTTGTTTTGTGTTGCAAACCTCTATTTGGAAGGAACAGGTTAGCTTATACAAAGGGAGACCTCCAGATCTGCTCAGAGGACCGAAGTTGCAGAGGCAGGTCGGTGTAATTTCCCTTCACTTTGCGATCCTTGCAAAGACATTCCTTGCTGATAGATGATTCAGCAAGGGCCTTTGAGACTGTTGTTTTCTTTCCTAGGTTCAAAGATTCCTTCAGTTCCTAATATAGATATCCTAGAAATTATGTGACATCCGTGAAAATCTGATATGTCCTGGTCAAATGCTGTCAGTTATAATTCCAGTTATCATATTAAAGCATTTCAAGTCGCAGCAGTGACCAGATTACATTGTCAATTTCTATTTAATCAGGTTTTAACCATGTCCTCTATGGTTTCACACTGATGCCTTTGCAGAAATACTGCTACTTCAAGATATATGGAATATACTTTTTTTAAGCTTACCGATAATTTGTTTCTTTGTTTGTTTGTCTTCTGGTAAGCTGGTAGCAGATGGAATTTAGTCTCCTCTCTAGGTTAAGAGAACAAAGTTTTCTTAGAATGCAATTTTTGATAACAGACTATGAATTTCTTTACCTTTCATTGATTTATAATTGTTTTCATCATCTGTTTTTTTACTTCGGTAAAGTAAATAAGCCTTATTTAAGATTTTGGTACATGTTGGATGGACTAAGCTTTCCCCACTCTTGCAAGTTCCCTTAACCCTTCAGATTCTTCTCGTGGGACCAAGATCTCACTTTCCTCCAGAGGGACAATCCAAGCTTTTTATTAGTTGATCTGCCCCTGACATCAGAGTCCATTTGAGCACGAGTTGGCATATAATTTAGGCATGAAACTATGACTACATAAAGAAAAGGTGATTTTATGACTCAGGGATGGCCATGATATGCCTTGCACTTCAGAGAAAATGGGTTAAAATGATTTTTTTTCTTCAAAACTGCACAGCCAGTTCTTTCAGCATATGCAATTGAAAACATCTAGTCATTAGGTCAGTTTTCATTCCAATCCCAAAGAAAGGCAATGACAAAGAATATTCCAAGCTGCTGCACAATTGCCACTCATCTCACACACTAGTAAAGTAATGCTCAAAATTCTCCAAGTTCACATGAACTGTGAACTTCCAAATGTTCAAGAGGGATTTAAAAAATGCAGAGAAACCAGAGATCAAACTGCCAACATCCACTGGATCATTGAAAAAGCAAGAGAGTTCCAGAAAAAAAGACATCTATTTCTGCTTTATTGACTATGCCAAAGCCTTTGACTGTGTGGATCACAATAAACTGGGAAAAATTCTGAAAGAGATGGGAATACCAGACCACCTGACCTGTCTCTTGAGAAACCTGTATGCAGGTCAGGAAGAAACAGTTCGAACTGGACATGGAACAACAGACTGGTTCTTAATAGGAAAAAGGAATATGTCAAGGCTGTATATTGTCAGCCTGCTTATTTAACTTATATGCAGAGTACATCATGAGAAACACTGGGCTGGAGGAAGCACACGCTGGAATCCAGATTGCTGGGAGAAATATCAATAATCTCAGATATGCAGATGACACCACCCTTATGGCAGAAAGTGAAGAAGAACTAAAGAGTCTCCTGATGAAAGTGAAAGAGGAGAGTGGAAAGTTAGCTTAAAGCTCAGCATTCAGAAAACTAAAATCATTGCATCCAGTCTCATCACTTCATGGCAAATAGATGGGAAAACATTGGAAACAGCAGCAGACTATTTTTGGGGGCTTGGAAATCACTGCAGGTGATGGCTGCCTCCATGAACTTAAAACATATTTATGACTTGGAAGAAAAGTGATGACCAAAATAGACAGCATATTAAAAAGCCGAGACGTTGCTTTGCCAACAAAGATCCATCCAGTCAAGGCTATGGTTTTTCCATATGTCATGGATGGATATGAAAGATGTACTATAAAGAAAGTGACAGCTGAAAATTGGATGCTTTTGAACTGTGGTGTTGGAGAAGATGCTTGTAGGTCGCTTAGACTACAAGGAGACGCAACCACTCCATCCTAAAGGAAATCAGGTCTGAATATACATTGGAAGGACTAATACTGAACCTGAAACTCCAATACTTTGGCCACTTGATGTGAAGAGCTGACTCACTTGGAAGTTGCTTTGATTTGCCTGTGAGTGTGGGAGCCCTCCCTGGGCAAAGGGCCTCAGGGGTCATTGCCACTGAATCACGACCTCCAAGCAAGCGCATTCCAGCTGTGTGACATTCAGGAAGCAGGAGACTGGGAAAACTATCTTCCTTAGAGGAAGGAAAGTCATCCACAGAGAGTGTGTTTTCAGGCCTCTCTTTGCAGCAAGTGTTTTGCTTCTCAGACATCAGAGCTGCAGGCTTGCTCTGAGGGCCTCAATTGCAGAGTCAGGGCTGTGTGTCTCACTGCACTTTCCAAGCATTGCAGACACATTCCTAGGTTGGAGCAGTGCTTCCCATGAGAAAGAAGCCTCGGGGAGTGTGTCTGAGCGGGCTGAGTGCCATGCTAGGGTCACCTAGTCGAGGGCACCTTGCACATCCAATGGGCCCAGCGAGTAGCTATGGACCGGCCCTTCGGTTGAGACATCCCAAAGCAGGGAACAAAGCTAGCTCTGTCAGAAGGAGGAAAACAGCAATGGGATGGATTTTCAAGCAGTTGCTAAGTCACACCACGTTAGGGCTCCCCGGGAAAGAAATGCAAATTTTGGCCTCTAGGCCCAGTATCCAGATGTGTGCACAGGATATTTTCCCCACAGGATCCAAGAATGTTCCAGACAGACCTAAGCTCACTAGCTCTCTCCTGCAGAGGAAATGAAATATTGTTGCTGAACCACGAAAAGATGCTGGGATTCTTGGCTTATGGAGGAGAAGAATTCAATCCAGGCCAAGACGAGGCTTGATTGCTCAGAGCTTTTGTGCAATAGAGTTTTATTAAAGGATAAAGGAGATAGAGAAAGCTTCTGACAGAGACATTACAAGGGCAGAAAGCGTACCCCCTTGCTAGTGTTAGTAATGGAGTTTATATACTCTCCAATAAGTTATGACAACGAACAAAAGAATGTCTGGAGGTTGTAAAGACTCACTAGACCTACTCCCATAATTTACATTTTAAGATAACAGGATTAGCCAGAAGGTTTTTTCCAGAGACCGTCCTCAAGAAGGATGCATGATTGTTATATAATCCTAAGGAAAGTAGAGCGAAAAACAGTTTGTCCTTCCTTCCTCCTTGAGAATTTCTAGACCCCTCTCTCCTTGGGCGACCCTTGAACTTCTTTAGAAACCTGCCTTGGCAATGACTCTCTCAGAAACATGATTGAACAGCCGTTTGGAGCTTCCTTTGACTTTCCCTGGAGGGAGGGAGCCTCCCTGAGCACAGGCCTCAGGGCCATGGCCAATGAAAAATAATCTCCAGCAAGTGCTTTTCAGCCCTGTGTGACTCTCAGCCCACAGGAGGCTGAGAAAACTCTCTTCCTTGGAGGAAGGAAAGGCAGCCCAAGAGTGTGTTTTCAGGCCTGTATCTTACAGCAAGTGTTTGGCTTGTTAGACAGAAGACCTGCAGGCCTGTTCCAACAGACTCAATTCCAGAATCAGGGCCTTGTGTCTCCCTGCAGTTCCTGGCCTTGCCAAACACATTCCTAGGTGAGAGCAGTCCTGCCATGGGGAAGCAGGCTGCGGGAGTGTGTCTGAGGGCCAGGTGTCATGCTGGGGTCACCTGGTCGAGGGCACCTTGCACCTCCAAATGGACCCCAGGCAAGGAGTTGCAGGCCACCACCTTGCTTCTTGAAATCCCAAAATGGGAGCAAAGCTCGCTCTGTCAGAAGGTAAGAAAACAGCAACAGGATGGATTTTCAAGCAGTTGCTAGGCTGTACTGCGTTAGGGCTCCAAGGAAGGAAAATGCGAATTTTTAGCCCCTACGACTGGTATCCAGGTGGGCTCCCAGGATGATTTCCCCGCAGGATCCAAGAACGTTCCAGACAGACCTGGGCTCACTAGCTCCCTCCTGCAGAGGAAACATGAGAGAACAGCTGTTTGGAGGTTGCTTTGACTTCCCCTGGGAGGGTAGGATCCCTCCCTGGGTGCAGGGCCTCAGGGCCATTGCCGCTGAGAAATGCCCTCTAAGCCAGACCTTTGCAGCCTTGTATGACTCACAGCAGGAGGAGACTGGAAAAGCTCTCTTCCTTGGAGGAAGGAAAGGCAGCCCCAGAGAGGTGTGTTTTCACACCTGTATCTTGCAGCAAGTGTTTGGCGTCTCAGACGTCAGACCTCCAGGCCTGCTCCAACGGCCTCAGTTCCAGAGTCAGGGCCGTGTGTCTCCCTGCATTTTCTGAGCCTTGG
>NW_017214120.1:0-14974 GCF_001704415.2 Capra hircus
CCACACAAGGTCTTAGGCCCCAGCATCGAAGGGAAGGAATCCCGAGAGGCCCCCGAGCAACTCGCAAGGGGACTGTCCTTTCCTGAGGCCACCAGAGCGGGACCTTGGAAGTCCCCGTCGTAAGTCGAGAGCACCTGTCCCAACTCGAGAAAATACAGGAGGTTCTCCCTCCAGGCGAGATGAGGCGCATTTGTGCTGAGGCGTCTCAGGGTAATCAGACCTAACCTCTGCAACTTCCAAAGGGTCCTTCACAACCTTGCTGCAACTCAAGAGGTTGCCCGACATACCCGTCTCCACTCGAGAGGAAGCACGAGAGTCCGTCCACATTCAGAGGAGCCCCGTTTGCGCCTCCTAGCTAGAGAGGAGGGATCCTTTCCCTGCGTGGTCGGGAAAGAATTCCGAGTGTTCGTCGCATCTCAAGAGAAGGCGCTCTCCACAGGAATGGCGAGAGGAACTCCAGGATCGTGCCACCATTCCCACAGTCCCAGATGTCTCAGTCCATTCCAGGGAAACCTGTTTTCCCTGCACTGACTCGACTTTCAGCCGAGGATTGACTCACACCACGTTGGCACGTGGGACAGCCCTGTGGGAAAGCCTCGTGGGAACGTCTCGTGGGAAAACCTCGAGGGAAAGCCACAGATCCTTGATCCACGTGAATGGAAGCGTCACACTGCTGGAACAGCCGGGAGGAAAGCGCACTTGCATGCCCCCACTCGAAACGAGGACTGACTTCCCTGGGGAGACTCCAGAAGTACCCCAAGGTCATGTAAGCAATAGTGAGGAATCCTCAGGTTCTGGCACCGACTACACACAAGGTCTTAGGCCTCGGCATCGACGGAGAGGAATCCCGAGAGGCCCCCGAGCAACTCGCATGGGGACTGGCCTTTCCTGAGGCCACCAGAGCGGGTCCCTGAGGTCCCGTCGTAAGTCAAGAGCACTGCTGTACCTCGAGAAAATCCAGGAGGTTTCTCCCCTCCAGGCGAGATGAGGCCATTTCCGCTAATGCGTCATGAGGTTAATCACACCTAACCTCTGGAACTCCCAAAGGGTCCTTCACACTTTTGCTGCAACTTAAGAAGTTCCCCGACATACTCGTCTCCACTCCAGAGGAAGCACGAGAGTCCCGCCCACATCCAGAGGAGCCCGTTTCCATCTCATACCTCGAGAGGAGGGATACTTTCCCTGCGTGTTCGGGAAAGAATTCTCGTCGTTCCCGTCGCATCTCAAGAGGAGGCACTCTCCACAGGAAAGGCGAGAGGAACTCCAGGGTCGTGCCACCATTCCACAGTCCCCCAGATGTCTCAGTCTATTCCAGGGAAACCTGTTTTCCCTGCACTGCCTCGACTTTCAAGCGGGATCGACTCAACACCACGGTGGCACGTGGGACAGCCCTGTGGGAAAGCCTCCTGGGAAAGCCAATGGGAAAGCCTCGAGTGAAAGTCACAGATCCTTGATCCACGTGAAGGGAAGCGTGACACTGCTGCTACAGCTCGGGATGAAAGCGCCGTGCATGCCCCACTCGAGACGAGGACTGACTTCCATGGGGAGACTCCAGAAGTACACCAAGATCCATGTCGCACTGGAGAGGAATCCTCAGGTTCGGGCACTGACTCCACACAAGGTCTTAGGACCGCAGCATCGACGGGACTGGAGTCCCGAGAGGCCCGCGAGCAACTCGCAAGGGGACTGGCCTTTCCTGAGGCCACCGAGCGGGACTCTGAGGTCCCCGTCGTAAGTCGAGAGCACCTGCCGCAACTCGAGAAAATCCAGGAGGTTCTCCCCTCCAGGCGAGATGAGGCCCATTCGTGCTGAGGCGTCTCGAGGCTAATCAGACCTAACCTCTGGAACATACAAAGGGACCACACCCTTGCTGCAACTCAAGAAGTTCCCCCGACATACCCGTCTCCACTCGAGAGGAAGCACGAGCGTCCGCCACATCTAGAGGAGCCCCGTTTCCTCCTCCTTGCTCGAGAGGAGGGATCCTTTCCCTGAGTGTTCGGGAAAGAATTCCCGGCGTTCCCGTCACATCTCAAGAGGAGGCGCTCTCCACAGGAAAGGCGAGAGGAACTCCAGGGTCGTGCCACCATTCCCAGAGTCCCCCAGATGTCTCAGTCCTTTCCAGGGAAACCTGTTTTCCTTGCACTGCCTCGACTTTCAAGCCGAGGATCGACTCATACCACGGTGGCACGTGGGCCAGCCCTGTGGGAAAGCCTCGTGGGAAAGCCTCGTTGGAAGGCCTCGAGGGCAAGCCACAGATCCCTTGATGCACGCGAAGGGAAGGGTGACACTGCTGCTACTGCTCGGGAGGAAAGCGCACGTGCGTGCCCCCACTCGAGACGAGAACTGACTCCCCAGGGGAGACTCCAGAAGTACCCCAAGATCCATGTCAGCCCTGGAGAGGAATCCTCAGGTTCCGGCACCGACTCCACACAAGGTTTAGGCCCTGGCATCGACGGGAGAGGAATCCCGAGAGGCCCCCAAGCAACTCGCAGGGGAATGGCCTTTCCTGAGGCCACCAGAGCGTGTCCCTGAGGTCCCCGTCGTAAGTCGCGAGCACCTGCCGCAACTCGAGAAAATCCAGGAGGTTCTCCCCTCCAGACGAGATGAGGCCCTTTTCCGCTGAGGCGTCTCGAGGCTAATCACACCTAACATCTGGAACTTCCAAAGGGTCCTTCACACCCTTGCTGCAACTCAAGAATTTCCCCGACATACCCGTCTCCACTCGAGAGGAAGCACGAGAGTCCCGCCCACATCCAGAGGAGGCCCCATTTCTGCCTCTTAGCTCCAGAGGTGGGATCCTTTCCGTGCGTTGTCTGGAAAGAATTCCCCGCGTTCCCATAGCATCTCAAGAGGGGACGCTTTACACAGGAAAAGGCGTATGGAACTCCAGGGTCGTTCCACCCATTCCCAGAGTCCCCCAGATGTCTCAGGCCATTTCAGGGAAACCTTTTTTCCCTGCACTGCCTCGACTTTCAAGCCGAGGATCGACTCACACGACGGTGGCACGTGGGACAGCCCTGTGGGAAAGCCTCGTGGGAAAGCCACAGATCCCTTGATCCACGCGAAGGGAAGCATGACACTGCTGCTACAGCTCGGGAGGAAAGCGCACATGCATGCCCCCACTCGAGACGAGGACTGACTCCCCTGGGGAGACTCCAGAAGTACCCCAAGTTCCATGTCAGCACTGGAGAGGAATCCTCAGGTTTTCGTCACCGACTCCACACAAGGTCTTATGCCGGGGTCCAGCCCCGGTGGATCCAGGGAATTCGAAAGGGTGGACGGCGTTGGTGGTGGAAAGACTTGTTTATTTATTAATGTAAGATTAGATTCGGAAACTATAGTGTAGTAAGAAGATTAAGTGGAGGAAGAGGGCTGAATAGCTTGGTTTACCGCGGACGGCCAATAAAATTCCAGACAAGGAATTTGCACCACCTTCGTTGGGCCACCCGGTGCCCGCTGGAATATCTAAGGGTGCCTCGCCTTAAGCTCCCTTTCGTGCGGGTCTTAACAGCCAGGGCAAGTAAGTAGACCTGGCAAGCCTCCGCACTCCAGTTGGAGATTCAGCCTGAAGTTATAGTAAAGAGCAGAGAGAAGGAAAGGTAGAGAAGAAGAAAGAGAGAGAAGACACGGGGCGAGCCAGAGTCCTAAGAAACCAGGCTGAGAGACTAGTTTCGAGAAGCTGGTCCGAGAAACTGGCCCCCGGCCCCTGGCCTCCTCCTTTATTGTTCAGAAGGCCTTTTATACTTTTAATAAAACATGGAGATCAATGGATAACACAAAATTATGTAGTGTTCGCAACCCAGATTCTTTCTGTATATCATTTTGTATACAAAAGGTCTCAGGTGATTTACATTATCTTCTGGCCAAGAGGCTTGTTAACACTTTTTGGCTCTCTTCCTTAATGAATGTTAATTTTGTTTCCCCTGAAGTGTTTTTCTTTAATCTGCATCTCCTTAAAGCATTAAAGTTACATCTCTATAGAACAAAGGTGCAGTGGGTTATAACAAAGAAGGTACTTAACTCAAAGATCTAATGTTGCTAATACCAGGTAAACTACTTGTTTTTCTATAAACCAACTATATCTAAAAATAAAGGATATGAAAATTTGGCAGCAAGCATTGACCCAAAAAATGAAACTTTTAATCAGTCCTATTCTAAAGATTTTGACTCCTCGGAAACTCCTGCATTCCTAGGATGATTTAAGCTTCCAGTGCCTCCTGCGGTCAGGAGGCCTCAAACAATCAGAAGAGCAGCTGTACGAGTCCTACAGGCAGGCTAGAAAGAAATCAGAGGGTTTTTGGATTGAAACACTCTTTCAAATGCAGAAGACTAACGGACTGAATTGACATTTTCCAGAAAAGGTCAGAAGAGTGAAAAAGCAGAGCACAAAAACCGGCAGATTTTTGTTGGGGTACATGCTTAAAAATTTCCAGAGGGGTCCCTGAAGTCTGAGCACGCCTTGCGTATGTCAGCTTCCTTCCTCATAACCTTGTCACGGGCGGGCTTCATCACACTGGCTCCCGGCAGTCTTAGGCCCCGGCATCGATGGGAGAGGAATCCCGAGAGACCCCCGAGCAACTCGCATGGGGACTGGCCTTTCCTGAGGCCACCAGAGCAGGTCCCTGAGGTCCCAGTCGTAAGTCGAAAGCACCTGCCGCAACTCGAGAAAATCCAGGAGGTTCTCCCCTCCAGGCGAGATGAGGCCCATTTCCGCTGAGGCGTCTTGAGGCTAATCACACCTAAACTCTGGAACTTCCAAAGGGTCCTTCACACCCTTGCTGCAACTCAAGAAGTTCCCCGACATACCCGACTCCACTCGAGAGGAAGCACGAGAGTCCCGCCCACATCCAGAGGAGCCCCGTTTCCGCCTCTTAGCTCGAGAGGAGGGATCCTTTCCCTGCGTGGTCGGGAAAGAATTCCCGGCGTTCCCGTCGCCTCTCAAGAGGAGGCGCTCTCCACAGGTATGGCGAGAGGAACTCCAGGGTCGTGCCACCATTCCCAGAGTCCCCCAGATGCCTCAGTCCATTCCAGGGAAACCTGTTTTCCCTGCACTGACTCGACTTCCAAGCCGAGGATCGACTCACACCACGGTGGCACGTGGGACAGCCCTGTGGGAAAGCCTCGTGGGAAAGCCTCGAGGGATAGACTCGAGGGAAAGCCACAGATCCCTTGATCCACGCGAAGGGAAGCGTGACACTGCTGCTACAGCTCGGGAGGAAAGCGCGCGTGCATGCGCCCACTCGAGACGAGGACTGACTCCCCTGCGGAGACTCCAGAAGTACCCCAAGATCCATGTCAGCACTGGACTGGAATCCTCAGGTTCCGGCACTGATTCCACACAAGGTCTTAGGCCCAGGCATCGACGGGAGAGGAATCCCGAGAGACCACCGAGCATCTCGCATGGGGACTGGCCTTTCCTGAGGCCACAAGAGCGGGTCCCTGAGGTCCCCATCGTAAGTCGAGAGCACCTGCCGCAACTCGAGAAAATCCAGGAGGTTCTCCCCTCCAGGCGAGATGAGGCCCATTTCCGCTGAGGCATCTCGAGGCTAATCACACCTAACCTTTGGAACTTCCTATGGGTCCTTCACACCCTTGCTGCAACTCAAGAAGTTCCCCCACATACCCGTCTCCACTCGAGAGGAAGCACAAGAGTCCCGCCCACATCCAGAGGAGCCCCGTTTTCGCCTCTTGCTCGAGAGGAGGGATCCTTTACCTGCGTGGTCGGGAAAGAATTACCGGCGTTCCCTTCGCATCTCAAGAGGAGGCACTCTCCACAGGAAAGGCGAGAGGAACTCCAGGGTCATGCAACCATTCCCAGAGTCCCCCAAATATCTCAGTCCATTCCAGGGAAACCTGTTTTCCGTGCACTGCCTCGACTTTCAAGCCGAGGATCGATTCACACCACGGTGGCACGTTGGACAGCCCTGTGGGAAAGCCTCGTGGGAAAGCCTCGTGTGAAAGCCTCATGGGAAAGCCTCGAGGGAAAGCCACAGAAACCTTGATCCACGCGAAGGGAAGTGCGACACTGCTGCTACAGCTGGGGAGGAAAGCGCACGTGCATGGCCCCACTCGAGACGAGAACTGACTCCCCTGGGGAGACTCCAGAAGTACCCCAAGATCAATGTCAGCACTGGAGAAGAATCCTAAGGTTCCGGAACCGACACCACACAAGGTATTAGGCCCCGGCATCGATGGGACAGGAATCCCGAAAGGCCTCCCATCAACTCGCATGGGGACTGGCCTTTCCTGAGGCCACCAGAGCGTGTCCCTGACGTCCCAGGCGTAAGTCGAGAGCACCTGCCGCAACTCGAGAAAGCACAGGAGGTTCTCCGATCCAGGCGACATGAGGCCCATTTCCGCTGAGGCTTCTCGAGGCTAATCACACCTAACCTCTGGAACTTCCAAAGGGTCCTTCACACCCTTGCTGCAACTCAAGAAGTTCCGCAACTTACCCGTCTCCACTCGAGAGGAAGCACGAGAGTCCCGCCCACATCCAGAGGAGCCCCGTTTCCGCCTCCTAGCCTGAGAGGAGGGATCCTTTCACTGCGTGGTCGGGAAAGAATTCCCGGAGTTCCCGTCGCATCTCAAGAGGAGGTGCTCTCCACAGGAAAGTCGAGAGGAACTCCAGGGTCGTGCCACCAATCCCAGAGTCCCCAGATGTCTCAGTCCATTCCAGGGAAACCTGTTTCCCTACACTGCCTCGACTTTCAAGCCGAGGATCGACTCACACCACGGTGGAAGGTGGGACAGCCCTGTGGGAAAGCCTGGTGGGAAAGCCAAGAGGAAAAGCCACAGATCCCTTGATTCACGCGAAGGGAAGCGTGACACCGCTGCTACACATCGGGAGGAAAGCGCACGTGCATGCCCCAACTCGTGACGAGGACTGACTCCCCTGGGGAGACTCCAGAAGTACACCAAGATCCATGTCAGCACTGAAGAGGAATCCTCAGGTTCCGGCACCGACTCCACACAAGGTCTTAGGCCCCGGCATCGACGGGAGAGGAATCCTGAGAGGCCCCCAGCAACTCGCATGGGGACTGGCCTTTCCTGAGGCCATCAAAGCGTGTCCCTGGTATCCCAGTCGTAAATCGAGAGCACCTGCCGCAACTCGAGAAAATCCAGAAGGTTCTCCCCTCCAGGCGAGATGAGGCCCGTTTCAGCTGAGGCGTTTCGAGGCAAATCACACCTAACCTCTGGAACTTCCAAAGGGTCCTTCACACCCTTTCTGTAACTCAAGAAGTTCCCCGACATACCCGTCTCCACAAGAGAGGAAGCACGAGAGTCCCGCCCACATCCAGAGGAGCCCCGTTTCGGCCTCCTAGCTCGAGAGGAGGGATCCTTTCCCTGCGTGGTCGGGAAAGAATTCGCGGCGTTCCCATCACATCTCAAGAGGGGTCGCTCTCCCCAGGAAAGGCGAGAGGAACTCCAGGGTTGTGCCACCATTTCCAGAGTCCCCCAGAGGTCTCAGTCCATTTCAGGGAAATCTGTTTTCCCTGCACTGCCTCGACTTTCAAGCCGAGGATCGACTCACACCACGGTGGCATGTGGGACAGCCCTGTGGGAAAGCCACGTGGGAAAGCCTCCTGCGAAAACCTCGAGTTAAAGCCGCAGATTTCTTCATCCACGCGAAGGGAAGCATGACACTGCTGCTACAGCTCGGGAGGAAAGTGCACGTGAATGACCTAAGACGAGACGAGGACTGAATCCCCGGTGGAGACTCCAGAAGTACCCCAAGATCCATGTCAGCACTGGAGAGGAATCCTCCTGTTCCGGCACCAACTCCACACAAGGTCTTAGGCCTCGGCATCGACGGGAGAGGAATCCGGAGAGGCCCCCGAGCAATTCGCATGGGGACTGGCCTTTCCTGAGGCCACCATAGCGGATCCCTGAGGTCCCCGTCGTAAGTCGAGAGCACCGGCCGCAACTCGAGAAAATCCAGGAGGTTCTCCCATCCAGGCGAGATGAGGCCCATTTCCGCTGAGGCGTCTAGAGGCTAATCACGCCTAACGTCGAGAACTTCCAAAGGATCCTTCACACCCTTACTTCACCTCAACAAGTTCCCCGACATACCCGTCTCCACTCGAGAGGAAGCACGAGAGTCTCGACCACATCCAGGGGAGCCCCGTTTCCCCCTCCTAGATCGAGAGGAGTGAACCTTCCCCTGCGTGGTTGGGAAAGAATTCCAGGCTTCCGTTGCATCTCAAGAAGAGGCGCTCTCCACAGGAAAGGCGAGAGGAACTCCAGGGTCGTGCCACCATTCCCAGAGTCCCCCTGATGTCTCAGTCCATTCCAGGGAAACCTGTTTTTCCTGCACTGCCTCGACTTTCAAGCCGAGGATCGACTCACACCACGGTGGCACGTGGGACAGCCCTGTTGGAAAGCTTCGTGGGAAAGCCTCGTGGGAAAGCCTGGAGAGAAGGCCACTGATCCCTTGATCCACGCGAAGGGAAGCGGTACACTGCTGATACAGCTTAGGAGGAAATCGCACGTGCATGCCCCCACTCGGGACGAGGACTGACTTCCCTGGCGAGACTCCAGAAGTACCCCAAGATCCATGTCAGCATTGGAGAGGAATCCTCAGGTTCCGGCACCGACTCTACACAAGGTCTTAGGCCCCGGTATCGACGGAGAGGAATCCCGAGAGGGCCCCGAGCAACTCGCATGGGTAGTGGCCTTTCCTGAGGCCACCAGAGCGGGTCCTTGTGTTCCCTGTCCTAAGTCTAGAGCACCTGCCACAACTTGAGAAACTCCAGGAGGTTCTCCCTTCCAGGCGAGATGAGGCTCATTTCCGCTGAGGTGTCTCAAGGCTAATCACACCTAACCTCTGGAACTTACAAAGGGTCCTTCACACCCTTCCTGCAACTCAAGAAGTTCCCGGACATACCCGTCTCCACTCGAGAGGAAGCACGAGCGTCCCGCCCACATCCAGAGGAGCCCCGTTACCGCCTCTTGGCTCGAGAGGAGGGATCCTTTCCCTGCAGGGTAGGGAAAGAATTCCTGGCGTTCCCGTGGCATCTCAAGAGGCAGCGCTCTCCACATGAAAGGCGAGAGGGAATCAAGGGTCGTGCCACCATTCCCAGAGTCCCCCAGATGTCTCAGTCCATTCCAGGGAAACCTGTTTTCCCTGCACTGCCTGGACTTTCAAACCTAGGATTGACTCACACCACGGTGGCACGTGGGACAGCCATGTGGGAAAGCCTCGTGGGAAAGCCTCGTGGGAAAGCCTCGAGGGAAAGTCTCGAGGGAAAGCCACAGATCCCTTGATCCACGTGAAGGGAAGCGTGACAGTGCTGCTACAGCTCGGGAGGAAAGTGCACGTGCATGCCGCCACTCGAGACGAGGACTGACTCCCCTGGGGAGACTCTAGAAGTAGCCCAAGATACATGTCAGCAATGGAGAGGAATCCTCAGGTTTTGGCACAGACTCCACACAAGATCTTAGGTCCCGGCATCGACGGGAGAGGAATCCTGAGAGGCCCATGAGCAACTCGCATGGGGACTGGCCTTTCGTGAGGCCACAAGAGCGGGTCCCTGATATCCCCGTCGTAAGTCGAGAGCACCTGCTGCAACTCGAGAAAATCCAGGAGGTTCTCCTCTCCTGGCGAGATGAGGCCCATTTCACCTGAGGGGTCTCGAGGCTAATCACACCTAACCTCTGGAACTTACAAGGGGTCCTTCACACCCTTCCTGCAACTCAAGAAGTTCCCGGACATACCCTTCTCCACTCAAGAGGAAGCACGAGCGTCCCGCCCACATCCAGAGGAGCCCCGTTACCGCCTCCTAGCTCGAGAGGAGGGATCCTTTCCCTGCAGGGTCGGGAAAGAATTCCTGGCGTTCCCGTGGCATCTCAAGAGGAGGCGCCCTCCACATGAAAGGCGAAAGGGAATCAAGGGTCATGCCACCATTCCCAGTGTCCCCCAGATGTCTCAGTCCATTCCAGGGAAACCTGTTTTCCCTGCACTGCCTAGACGTTCAAGCCGAGGATCGACTCACACCACGGTGGAACGTGGGACAGCCCTGTGGGAAAGCCTCGTGGGAAAGCCTCGTGGGAAAGCCTCGAGGGAAAGCCTCGAGGGAAAGCCACAGATCCCTTGATCCACGCGAAGCGAAGCATGACAGAGCTGCTACAGCTCGTGAGGAAAGCGCACATGCATGCCCCCTCTCGAGACGAGGACTGACTCCCCTGGGGAGACTCCAGAAGTACCCCAAGATCCATGTCAGCACTGGAGAGGAATCCTCAGGTTCAGGCACCGACTCCACACAAGGTCTTAGGCCCAGGCTTCGAGTGGAGAGAAATCCTGAGAGGCCCCCGAGCAACTCGCATGGGGACTGGCCTTTCCTGAGGCCACCAGAGCGGGTCCCTGAGGTCCCCATCGTAAGTCGAGAGCACCTGCCGCAACTCGAGAAAATCCAGGAGGTTCTCCCCTCCAGGCGAGATGAGGCCCATTTCTGCTGAGGCGTCTGGAGGCTAATCACACCTAACCTCTGGAACTTCCAAAGGGTCCTTCGCACCATATCTGCAACTCAAGAAGTTCGCCAACATACCCGTCTCCACTCGAGAGAAAGCCCGAGAGTCCCGTCCACATACAGAGGAGACCCGTTTCCGCCTCATAGCTCGAGAGGAGGGATCCTTTCCCTCTGTGGTCGGGAAAGAATTCCCGGCGTTCCAGTCGCATCTCAAGAGGAGGCGCTCTCCACAGGAAAGGCGAGAGGATCTCCAGGGTGGTGCCACCATTCCCAGAGTCCCCCAGATGTCTCATCCATTCCAGGGAAACCTGTTTTGCATGCACTGCCTCGGCTTTCAAGCTGAGTATCGACTCACACCACGGTGGCACATGGGAAAGCCCTGTGGGAAAGTTTCGTGGGAAAGCCTCGAGGGAAAGCCTCGAGGGAAAGCCACAGATCCCTTGATCTACGCGAAGTGTAGAGTGACACTGCTGCTACAGCTCGGGAGGAAAGCGCACGTCCATTCCCCAATCGGGACGAGGACACACTCCCCTGGGCAGACTCCAGAAGTACCCCAAGATCCATGTCAGCACTGGAGAGGAATCCTCAGATTCCGGCACCGACTCCACACAAGGTCTTAGGCCCCGGAATCGACGGGAGAGAAATCCCGAAAGGCTCCCGGGCAACTCGCATGAGGACTGGCCTTTCCTGAGGCCTCCAGAGGGGGTCCCTGTGGTCCCCGTCGTAACTGGAGAGCACCTGCCGCAAGTCGACAAAATCCAGGAGGTTGTCCCCTCCAGGTGAGATGAGGCCCAGTTCCGCTGAGGCGACTCGAAGCAAATCACACCTAACCTCTGGAACTTCCAAAGGGTCCTTCACAGCCTTGCTGCAACTCAAGAAGTTCCCCGACATACCCGTCTCCACTCAAGGGGAAGCACGAGAGTCCCGCCCACATCCAGAGGAGCCCCGTTTCCGCCTCCAAGCTCGAGAGGAGGTATCATTTCATTTCGTGGTCGGCAAAGAATTCCCGGCGTTCCCGTCGCATCTCAAGAGGAGGCGCTCTCCACAGGAAAGGCGAGAGGAACTCCAGGGTCGTGCCACCATTCCCAGAGTCACCCAGATGTCTCAGTCCATTCCAGGGAAACCTGTTTTTCCTGCACTGCCTTCACTTTCAAGCCGAGGATCGACATCGACACACACCAAGGTGGCACGTGGGACAGCCCTTTGGGAAAACCTCGAGGGAAAGGCACAGATCCCTTGATCCACGCGAAGGGAAGCGTGACACTGCTGCTACAGCTCGGGAGGAAAGCGCACGTGCATGCCCCCACTCGAGACGAGGACTGACTCACCTGGGGAGACTTCAGAAGTACCCCAAGTTCCATGTCTGCACTGGAGAGGAATCCTCAGTTTCCGGCAACGACTCCACACAAGGTCTTAGGCCCCGGCATCGACGGGAGAGGAATCCCCAGAGGCACCCGAGCAACTCGCATGGGGACTGGCCTTTCCTGAGGCCACCAGAGCGGGTCCCTGAGGTCCCTGTCGTAAGCCGAGAGCACCTGCCGCAACTCGAGAAAATCCAGGAGGTTCTCCCTCCAGGCGAGATGAGGCCCATTTCCGCTGAGGCGTCTCGAGGCTATTCACACCTAAACTCTGGAATTTCCAAAGGGTCCTTCACACCCTTGCTGCAACTCAAGAAATTCCCCGACATACCCGTCTCCACTCGAGAGGAAGCACGAGAGTTCCACCCACATCCAGAGGAGCCCCGTTTCCGCCTCCAAGCTCGAGAGGAGGTATCATTTCATTTCGTGGTCGGCAAAGAATTCCCGGCGTTCCCGTCGCATCTCAAGAGGAGGCGCTCTCCACAGGAAAGGCGAGAGGAACTCTAGGGTCGTGCCACATTCCCAGAGTCTCCCGGATGTCTCCGTCCATTCCAGGGAAACCTGTTTTCCCTGCACTGCCTCGACTTTCAAGGCGAGGATCGACTCACACCACGGTGGCACCTGGGACAGCCCTGTGGCAAAGCCTCGAGGAAAGCCACAGATCCCTTGATCCACGCGAAGGGAAGCGCGACACTGCTGCTACAGCTCGGAAGGAAAGCGCACGTGCATGCCCCCACTCGAGACGTGGCCTAACTCCCTTAGGGGGACTCCAGAAATACCCCCAAGATCCATGTCAGCACTGGAGAGGAATCCTCAGGTTCCCTCACTGATTCCACACAAGGTCTTAGGCCCCAGCATCGACGGGAGAGGAATCCCGAGTGGCCCCCGAACAACTCGCATGGGGACTGGCCTTTCCTGAGGCCACCAGAGCGGATCCCTGAGGTCCCCGTCGTAAGACGAGAGCTCCTGCCGCAACTCGAAAAAATCCAGGAGGTTCTCCCCTGCAGGCGAGATGAGGCCCATTTCCGCTGAGGCGTCTAGAGGCTAATCAACCTGGACTGTGGAACTTCCAAAGGGTCCTTCACACCCTTGCTGCAACTCAAGAAGTTGCCCGACGTACCCGTCTTCACTCGAGAGGGAGCACGAGAGTCCCGCCCACATCCAGAGGAGCCCCGTTTCCGTCTCCTTGCTCGAGAGGAGGGATCCTTTCCCTGCGTGGTCGGGAAAGAATTCCCGGCGTTCCCGTCGCATCTCAAGAGGAGGCGCTCTCCACAGGAAAGGCGAGAGGAACTCCAGGGTCGTGCCACCGTTCCCTGAGTACCCCAGATGTCTCAGTCCATTCCAGGGAAACCTGTTTTCCCTGCACTGCTTCGACTTTCAAGGCGAGGATCAACTCACACCACGGTGGCACGTGGGACAGCCCTGTGGGGAAGCCTCGTGGGAAAGCCTTGTGGGAAAGCCTCGAGGGAAAGCTACAGATCCCTTGATCCACGCGAAGGGAAGCTTGACACTGCTACTACAGCTCGGGAGCAAAGCGCACGTGCATCGACCCACTCGAGACGAGGACTGACTCCACTGGGGAGACTCCAGAAGTACCCAAGATCCATGTCAGCACTGGAGAAGAATCCTCAGGTTCTGGCACCGACTCAACACAATGTCCTAGGCCCCGGCATCGACGGGAGAGGAATCCCGAGAGGCCCCCGAGCAACTCGCATGGGGACTGGCCTTTCCTGAGGCCACCAGAGCGGGCCCCTGAGGTCCCCATCGTAAGATGAGAGCACCTGCCGCAACTCGAGAAAATCCAGGAGGTTCTCCCCTCCAGGCGAGATGAGGCCCATTTCTGCTGAGGCAAATAGGGGTAATCACACTAAACTCTGAAACTTCCAAAGGGTCCTTCACACCCTTGCTGCAACTCAAGAAGTTCCCCGACATACCCGTCTCCACTCAAGAGGAACACGAGAGTCCCGCGCACTTCCAGAGTGGCCCCGTTTCCGCCTGCTAGCTCGAGAGGAGGGATCCTTTCCCTGTGTGGTCGGGAAAGAATTCCTAGCGTTCCCGTCGCATCGTCAAGAGGAGGCGCTCTCCAGAGGAAGGCGAGAGGAACTCCAGGATCAGGCCCCATTCCAGAGTCCCCCAGAATTCTCAGTTTATTCCAGGGAAACCTGTTTTCCCTGCACTGCTTCGACTTTCAAGCCGAGGATCAACTCACACCACGGTGGCACGTGGGACAGCCCTTTGGGGAAGACTCGTGGGAAAGCCTTGTGGGAAAGCCTTGAGGGAAAGCCACAGATCCCTTGATCCACGCGAAGGGAAGCTTGACACTGCTAATACAGCTCGGGAGGAAAGCGCACGTGCATCGCCCCACTCGAGACGAGGACTGACTCCACTGGGGAGACTCCAGAAGTACCGCAAGATCCATGTCAGCCCTGGAGAGGAATCCTCAGGTTCCGGCACCGACTCCACACAAGGTCTTAGGCCCTGCATCAGGGGAGAGGAATCCCGAGAGGCCCCCGAGCAACTCGTATGTGGACCTGCCTTTCCTGATGCCACCAGAGCGGGTTCCTGATGTCCCCGTCGTAAGTTAAGAGCACCTGCCGTAACTCGAGAAAATCCAGGAGGTTCTCCCTTCCAGGCGAGATGAGGCCCATTTCCGCTGAGGCGTCTCGAGGCTAATCACACCCAACCTCTGGAACTTCCAAAGGGTCCTTCACACACTTGCTAAAAGCTAAAGAAGTTCGCAGACATAACCGTCTCCACTCGAAAGGAAGCACGAGAGTCCCGCCCACATCTAGAGGAACCCCGTTTCCGCCACCTAGCTCGAGAGGAGGGATCCTTTCCCTGCATGGTTGGGAAAGAATTCCCGGCGTTCCCGTCACATCTCAAGAGGAGGCGGTCTTCCACAGGAAAGGCGAGAGGAACTCCAGGGTCGTGCCACCATTCCCAGAGTCCCCCAGATGTCTCAGTCCATTCCAGGGAAACCTGTTTCCCTACACTGCCTCGACTTTAGGACGAGGATCCACTCACACCACGGTGGCACGTGGACAGCTCTTTGGGAAAGCCTCGATGGAAAGCCACAGATCCCTTGATCCACGCGAAGGGAATCCATGACAGTGCTGCTGCACTCGGGAGGAAAGCGCACGTGCATGCCCC
>NW_017214121.1:0-14974 GCF_001704415.2 Capra hircus
TCTGGGCACCAAAGGAATCAGCCTCCGTGTGTGCGGGGCTGAAAACCAGGGGGGGGAGTGGAGCCTGGTGTCTCGGTGCGGCGCTGATTCTAGGCGGCCTAGAAACCGCTGGAGGAGCCCTGCAGTTGCCCTTCCTTCCCTCTGACAGAGCTCTCACTGCTGAAGCCCTTGGCAGTGTGCAACCCACCACCCTAAGCCCTCCCCAACGACGCCTGGCACTATGTGCAAAGGCAAGGCAGGATTGGAGCTGAGGCAAGGAAGGCACCAGTGGCGTCTCCCAGGCTCGCTCAGACAGCTCCTTCCTGGGGAGGGAGCCTAAAAGCAAGGCAAGTCTGGGCAAGGCGAGCCCCCGGCCGAGCAGCCTCGCGCCAGAAACTCTGCCAGATCGGGGCTCTGAGCAGAGCTAGAGCTCTGCCGTACTGGAGGCCACTTAGCTCCGTGCAAGCAGGGCTTTCCTCTTGACTGGGCTCGGCTGCCTCTTCTCCCGAGGAGGCTCGCTACACTGCTGGCTGTGCTCTCGCCTATCAGGCGGGCGCGCAGGGCTCCTCCAGCAGGTCTTGCCTCAGGGGCTGCTTCCCCTGAGTTGAGGCTGTGGGCGGAACCCAGACACGCAGGATAAGGCCCCAACCACCTGCACATGTCTCTGCTGGGGAGGAGAGTGCTAGGGAACCTACGTCTCTCACACACTTTCTAGGCACCCACGGAGTCAGCCTCTGGGTGTGGGGATGCAAAACCCAGCCAGGGGCCCTTGGAACCTGGTGCTCTCCGTGCGGAGCTTTGTCTGGGCGGCCAAGGAACCGCTGAAGGAGCCCTGCTGTTGCCCTTCGCTTCCCTCTGACAGAGCTTTCACTGCTGGAGCCCTTGGCAGTGTGCAACCCACCAGCCCCTAAGCCCTCCTCAAGGACGCTTGGGACCTAAGTGCAAAGGCAAGGCAGGGGTAGAGCTGAAGCCAGGAAGGCGCCAGTGGCGTTTCCGAGCCTCACACAGCCTGCTCCTTCCTGGGGAGGGAGCCTTAAAGCAAGGCAAGTCTGCGCAAGGCTCGCCTATGGCAGAGCATCTTGGTGCCAGGAACTCTGCCAGATCGGGCCTCTGAACAGAGCTAGAGATCTGCCGTACTGGAGTCGCACTTAGCTTCGTGTAAGCAGGGATTTCAGCTTGACGGGGACTTGCTGCCTCCTCTTCCCCCCGAGGAGGCTCGCTTCCCTGCTGGCTGTGCACTCGCCTATCAGGCGGGGGCGCAGGGCTCCTCCAGCAGGTCTTGCCTCAGGGGCTGCTTCCCCTGAGTTGGGGCTGTGGGCAGGAACCCAGACACGCAGGATCAGGCCCCAAACACCTGCACATGTCTCTGCTGGGGAGGAGAGTGCTAGGGAACCTACGTCTGTCATACACTTTCTGGGCACCCAAGGAATCAGCCTCCGTGTGTGCGGGGCTGAAAACCCCAGCCAGGGGACCTGGGAGCCTGGTGCTCTCCGTGTGGCGCTGAATCTGGGCGGCCAAGCAACCGCTGGAGGAGCCCTGCAGTTGCCCTTCCCTTCCCTCTGACAGAATTCTCACTGCTGGAGCCCTTGGCAGTGTGCAACCCACCAGCCCCTAAGCTCTCCTTAAGGAGGACTGGGACCTAAGTGCAAAGGCAAGGCAGGATTGGAGCTGAGGCAAGAAAGGCGCCAGTGGCGACTCCCAGGCTCCTGCTGCCTGCTCCTTCCTGGAGAGGCAGCCTAAAAGCAAGGCAAGTCTGGGCAAGGCTAGCCCCCGGCAGAGCAGCCTCGCGCCAGGAACTCTGCCAGATCGGGGCTCTGAGCAGAGCTAGAGCTCTGCCGTACTGGAGGCGCACTTAGCTCCGTGCAAGCAGGGCTTTCAACTTGACGGGGCTGGGCTGCCTCCTCTTCCCCCCCGAGGAGGCTCGCTTCCCTGCTGGCTGTGCACTCGCCTATCAGGCGGGGCGCAGGGCTCCTCCAGCAGGTCTTGCCTCAGGGGCTGCTTCCCCTGAGTTGGGGCTGTGGCAGGAACCCAGACACGCAGGATCAGGCCCCAACACCTGCACATGTCTCTGCTGGGGAGGAGAGTGCTAGGGAACCTACGTCTGTCATACACTTTCTGGGCACCCAAGGAATCAGCCTCCGTGTGTGCGGGGCTGAAAACCCCAGCCAGGGGCCTGGGAGCCTGGTGCTCTCGGTGCGGCGCTGATTCTAGGGGCCTAGAAACCGCTGGAGGAGCCCTGCAGTTGCCCTTCCCTTCCCTCTGACAGAGCTCTCACTGCTGAAGCCCTTGGCAGTGTGCAACCCACCCCCCCCTAAGCCTCCCCAACGACGCCTGGCACCTATGTGCAAAGGCAAGGCAGGATTGGAGCTGAGGCAAGGAAGGCACCAGTGGCGTCTCCCAGGCTCGCTCAGACAGCTCCTTCCTGGGGAGGGAGCCTAAAAGCAAGGCAAGTCTGGGCAAGGCGAGCCCCGGCCGAGCAGCCTCGCGCCAGAAACTCTGCCAGATCGGGGCTCTGAGCAGAGCTAGAGCTCTGCCGTACTGGAGGCCACTTAGCTCCGTGCAAGCAGGGCTTTCCTCTTGACTGGGCTCGGCTGCCTCCTCTTCTCCCGAGGAGGCTCGCTACACTGCTGGCTGTGCTCTCGCCTATCAGGCGGGCGCGCAGGGCTCCTCCAGCAGGTCTTGCCTCAGGGGCTGCTTCCCCTGAGTTGAGGCTGTGGGCGGGAACCCAGACACGCAGGATAAGGCCCCAACCACCTGCACATGTCTCTGCTGGGGAGGAGAGTGCTAGGGAACCTACGTCTCTCACACACTTTCTAGGCACCCACGGAGTCAGCCTCTGGGAGTGTGGGGATGCAAAACCCAGCCAGGGGCCCTTGGAACCTGGTGCTCTCCGTGCGGAGCTTTGTCTGGGCGGCCAAGGAACCGCTGAAGGAGCCCTGCTGTTGCCCTTCGCTTCCCTCTGACAGAGCTTTCACTGCTGGAGCCCTTGGCAGTGTGCAACCCACCAGCCCCTAAGCCCTCCTCAAGGACGCTTGGACCTAAGTGCAAAGGCAAGGCAGGGGTAGAGCTGAAGCCAGGAAGGCGCCAGTGGCGTTTCCGAGCCTCACACAGCCTGCTCCTTCCTGGGGAGGGAGCCTTAAAGCAAGGCAAGTCTGCGCAAGGCTCGCCTATGGCAGAGCATCTTGGTGCCAGGAACTCTGCCAGATCGGGCCTCTGAACAGAGCTAGAGATCTGCCGTACTGGAGTCGCACTTAGCTTCGTGTAAGCAGGGATTTCAGCTTGACGGGGACTTGCTGCCTCCTCTTCCCCCGAGGAGGCTCGCTTCCCTGCTGGCTGTGCACTCGCCTATCAGGCGGGGGCGCAGGGCTCCTCCAGCAGGTCTTGCCTCAGGGGCTGCTTCCCCTGAGTTGGGGCTGTGGGCAGGAACCCAGACACGCAGGATCAGGCCCCAAACACCTGCACATGTCTCTGCTGGGGAGGAGAGTGCTAGGGAACCTACGTCTGTCATACACTTTCTGGGCACCCAAGGAATCAGCCTCCGTGTGTGCGGGGCTGAAAACCCCAGCCAGGGGCCTGGGAGCCTGGTGCTCTCCGTGTGGCGCTGAATCTGGGCGGCCAAGCAACCGCTGGAGGAGCCCTGCAGTTGCCCTTCCCTTCCCTCTGACAGAATTCTCACTGCTGGAGCCCTTGGCAGTGTGCAACCCACCAGCCCCTAAGCTCTCCTTAAGGAGGACTGGGACCTAAGTGCAAAGGCAAGGCAGGATTGGAGCTGAGGCAAGAAAGGCGCCAGTGGCGACTCCCAGGCTCCTGCTGCCTGCTCCTTCCTGGAGAGGCAGCCTAAAAGCAAGGCAAGTCTGGGCAAGGCTAGCCCCCGGCAGAGCAGCCTCGCGCCAGGAACTCTGCCAGATCGGGGCTCTGAGCAGAGCTAGAGCTCTGCCGTACTGGAGGCGCACTTAGCTCCGTGCAAGCAGGGCTTTCAACTTGACGGGGCTGGGCTGCCTCCTCTTCCCCCGAGGAGGCTCGCTTCCCTGCTGGCTGTGCACTCGCCTATCAGGCGGGGCGCAGGGCTCCTCCAGCAGGTCTTGCCTCAGGGGCTGCTTCCCCTGAGTTGGGGCTGTGGGCAGGAACCCAGACACGCAGGATCAGGCCCCAACACCTGCACATGTCTCTGCTGGGGAGGAGAGTGCTAGGGAACCTACGTCTGTCATACACTTTCTGGGCACCCAAGGAATCAGCCTCCGTGTGTGCGGGGCTGAAAACCCCAGCCAGGGGCCCTGGGAGCCTGGTGCTCTCGGTGCGGCGCTGATTCTAGGCGGCCTAGAAACCGCTGGAGGAGCCCTGCAGTTGCCCTTCCCTTCCCTCTGACAGAGCTCTCACTGCTGAAGCCCTTGGCAGTGTGCAACCCACCACCCCCTAAGCCCTCCCAACGACGCCTGGCACCTATGTGCAAAGGCAAGGCAGGATTGGAGCTGAGGCAAGGAAGGCACCAGTGGCGTCTCCCAGGCTCGCTCAGACAGCTCCTTCCTGGGGAGGGAGCCTAAAAGCAAGGCAAGTCTGGGCAAGGCGAGCCCCCGGCCGAGCAGCCTCGCGCCAGAAACTCTGCCAGATCGGGGCTCTGAGCAGAGCTAGAGCTCTGCCGTACTGGAGGCCACTTAGCTCCGTGCAAGCAGGGCTTTCCTCTTGACTGGGCTCGGCTGCCTCCTCTTCTCCCGAGGAGGCTCGCTACACTGCTGGCTGTGCTCTCGCCTATCAGGCGGGCGCGCAGGGCTCCTCCAGCAGGTCTTGCCTCAGGGGCTGCTTCCCCTGAGTTGAGGCTGTGGGCGGGAACCCAGACACGCAGGATAAGGCCCCAACCACCTGCACATGTCTCTGCTGGGGAGGAGAGTGCTAGGGAACCTACGTCTCTCACACACTTTCTAGGCACCACCCACGGAGTCAGCCTCTGGGAGTGTGGGGATGCAAAACCCAGCCAGGGGCCCTTGGAACCTGGTGCTCTCCGTGCGGAGCTTTGTCTGGGCGGCCAAGGAACCGCTGAAGGAGCCCTGCTGTTGCCCTTCGCTTCCCTCTGACAGAGCTTTCACTGCTGGAGCCCTTGGCAGTGTGCAACCCACCAGCCCCTAAGCCCTCCTCAAGGACGCTTGGGACCTAAGTGCAAAGGCAAGGCAGGGGTAGAGCTGAAGCCAGGAAGGCGCCAGTGGCGTTTCCGAGCCTCACACAGCCTGCTCCTTCCTGGGGAGGGAGCCTTAAAGCAAGGCAAGTCTGCGCAAGGCTCGCCTATGGCAGAGCATCTTGGTGCCAGGAACTCTGCCAGATCGGGCCTCTGAACAGAGCTAGAGATCTGCCGTACTGGAGTCGCACTTAGCTTCGTGTAAGCAGGGATTTCAGCTTGACGGGGACTTGCTGCCTCCTCTTCCCCCGAGGAGGCTCGCTTCCCTGCTGGCTGTGCACTCGCCTATCAGGCGGGGCGCAGGGCTCCTCCAGCAGGTCTTGCCTCAGGGGCTGCTTCCCCTGAGTTGGGGCTGTGGGCAGGAACCCAGACACGCAGGATCAGGCCCCAAACACCTGCACATGTCTCTGCTGGGGAGGAGAGTGCTAGGGAACCTACGTCTGTCATACACTTTCTGGGCACCCAAGGAATCAGCCTCCGTGTGTGCGGGGCTGAAAACCCCAGCCAGGGGCCTGGGAGCCTGGTGCTCTCCGTGTGGCGCTGAATCTGGGCGGCCAAGCAACCGCTGGAGGAGCCCTGCAGTTGCCCTTCCCTTCCCTCTGACAGAATTCTCACTGCTGGAGCCCTTGGCAGTGTGCAACCCACCAGCCCCTAAGCTCTCCTTAAGGAGGACTGGGACCTAAGTGCAAAGGCAAGGCAGGATTGGAGCTGAGGCAAGAAAGGCGCCAGTGGCGACTCCCAGGCTCCTGCTGCCTGCTCCTTCCTGGAGAGGCAGCCTAAAAGCAAGGCAAGTCTGGGCAAGGCTAGCCCCGGCAGAGCAGCCTCGCGCCAGGAACTCTGCCAGATCGGGGCTCTGAGCAGAGCTAGAGCTCTGCCGTACTGGAGGCGCACTTAGCTCCGTGCAAGCAGGGCTTTCAACTTGACGGGGCTGGGCTGCCTCCTCTTCCCCCGAGGAGGCTCGCTTCCCTGCTGGCTGTGCACTCGCCTATCAGGCGGGGGCGCAGGGCTCCTCCAGCAGGTCTTGCCTCAGGGGCTGCTTCCCCTGAGTTGGGGCTGTGGGCAGGAACCCAGACACGCAGGATCAGGCCCCAACACCTGCACATGTCTCTGCTGGGGAGGAGAGTGCTAGGGAACCTACGTCTGTCATACACTTTCTGGGCACCCAAGGAATCAGCCTCCGTGTGTGCGGGGCTGAAAACCCCAGCCAGGGGCCCTGGGAGCCTGGTGCTCTCGGTGCGGCGCTGATTCTAGGCGGCCTAGAAACCGCTGGAGGAGCCCTGCAGTTGCCCTTCCCTTCCCTCTGACAGAGCTCTCACTGCTGAAGCCCTTGGCAGTGTGCAACCCACCACCCCCTAAGCCCTCCCAAACGACGCCTGGCACCTATGTGCAAAGGCAAGGCAGGATTGGAGCTGAGGCAAGGAAGGCACCAGTGGCGTCTCCCAGGCTCGCTCAGACAGCTCCTTCCTGGGGAGGGAGCCTAAAAGCAAGGCAAGTCTGGGCAAGGCGAGCCCCCGGCCGAGCAGCCTCGCGCCAGAAACTCTGCCAGATCGGGGCTCTGAGCAGAGCTAGAGCTCTGCCGTACTGGAGGCGCACTTAGCTCCGTGCAAGCAGGGCTTTCCTCTTGACTGGGCTCGGCTGCCTCCTCTTCTCCGAGGAGGCTCGCTACACTGCTGGCTGTGCTCTCGCCTATCAGGCGGGCGCGCAGGGCTCCTCCAGCAGGTCTTGCCTCAGGGGCTGCTTCCCCTGAGTTGAGGCTGTGGGCGGGAACCCAGACACGCAGGATAAGGCCCCAACCACCTGCACATGTCTCTGCTGGGGAGGAGAGTGCTAGGGAACCTACGTCTCTCACACTTTCTAGGCACCCACGGAGTCAGCCTCTGGGAGTGTGGGGATGCAAAACCCAGCCAGGGGCCCTTGGAACCTGGTGCTCTCCGTGCGGAGCTTTGTCTGGGCGGCCAAGGAACCGCTGAAGGAGCCCTGCTGTTGCCCTTCGCTTCCCTCTGACAGAGCTTTCACTGCTGGAGCCCTTGGCAGTGTGCAACCCACCAGCCCCTAAGCCCTCCTCAAGGACGCTTGGGACCTAAGTGCAAAGGCAAGGCAGGGGTAGAGCTGAAGCCAGGAAGGCGCCAGTGGCGTTTCCGAGCCTCACACAGCCTGCTCCTTCCTGGGAGGGAGCCTTAAAGCAAGGCAAGTCTGCGCAAGGCTCGCCTATGGCAGAGCATCTTGGTGCCAGGAACTCTGCCAGATCGGGCCTCTGAACAGAGCTAGAGATCTGCCGTACTGGAGTCGCACTTAGCTTCGTGTAAGCAGGGATTTCAGCTTGACGGGGACTTGCTGCCTCCTCTTCCCCCGAGGAGGCTCGCTTCCCTGCTGGCTGTGCACGCCTATCAGGCGGGGGCGCAGGGCTCCTCCAGCAGGTCTTGCCTCAGGGGCTGCTTCCCCTGAGTTGGGGCTGTGGGCAGGAACCCAGACACGCAGGATCAGGCCCCAAACACCTGCACATGTCTCTGCTGGGGAGGAGAGTGCTAGGGAACCTACGTCTGTCATACACTTTCTGGGCACCCAAGGAATCAGCCTCCGTGTGTGCGGGGCTGAAAACCCCAGCCAGGGGACCTGGGAGCCTGGTGCTCTCCGTGTGGCGCTGAATCTGGGCGGCCAAGCAACCGCTGGAGGAGCCCTGCAGTTGCCCTTCCCTTCCCTCTGACAGAATTCTCACTGCTGGAGCCCTTGGCAGTGTGCAACCCACCAGCCCCTAAGCTCTCCTTAAGGAGGACTGGGACCTAAGTGCAAAGGCAAGGCAGGATTGGAGCTGAGGCAAGAAAGGCGCCAGTGGCGACTCCCAGGCTCCTGCTGCCTGCTCCTTCCTGGAGAGGCAGCCTAAAAGCAAGGCAAGTCTGGGCAAGGCTAGCCCCCGGCAGAGCAGCCTCGCGCCAGGAACTCTGCCAGATCGGGGCTCTGAGCAGAGCTAGAGCTCTGCCGTACTGGAGGCGCACTTAGCTCCGTGCAAGCAGGGCTTTCAACTTGACGGGGCTGGGCTGCCTCCTCTTCCCCCGAGGAGGCTCGCTTCCCTGCTGGCTGTGCACTCGCCTATCAGGCGGGGGCGCAGGGCTCCTCCAGCAGGTCTTGCCTCAGGGGCTGCTTCCCCTGAGTTGGGGCTGTGGGCAGGAACCCAGACACGCAGGATCAGGCCCCAAACACCTGCACATGTCTCTGCTGGGGAGGAGAGTGCTAGGGAACCTACGTCTGTCATACACTTTCTGGGCACCCAAGGAATCAGCCTCCGTGTGTGCGGGGCTGAAAACCCCAGCCAGGGGCCCTGGGAGCCTGGTGCTCTCGTGCGGCGCTGATTCTAGGCGGCCTAGAAACCGCTGGAGGAGCCCTGCAGTTGCCCTTCCCTTCCCTCTGACAGAGCTCTCACTGCTGAAGCCCTTGGCAGTGTGCAACCCACCACCCCCTAAGCCCTCCCCAACGACGCCTGGCACCTATGTGCAAAGGCAAGGCAGGATTGGAGCTGAGGCAAGGAAGGCACCAGTGGCGTCTCCCAGGCTCGCTCAGACAGCTCCTTCCTGGGGAGGGAGCCTAAAAGCAAGGCAAGTCTGGGCAAGGCGAGCCCCCGGCCGAGCAGCCTCGCGCCAGAAACTCTGCCAGATCGGGGCTCTGAGCAGAGCTAGAGCTCTGCCGTACTGGAGGCCCACTTAGCTCCGTGCAAGCAGGGCTTTCCTCTTGACTGGGCTCGGCTGCCTCCTCTTCTCCCGAGGAGGCTCGCTACACTGCTGGCTGTGCTCTCGCCTATCAGGCGGGCGCGCAGGGCTCCTCCAGCAGGTCTTGCCTCAGGGGCTGCTTCCCCTGAGTTGAGGCTGTGGGCGGGAACCCAGACACGCAGGATAAGGCCCCAACCACCTGCACATGTCTCTGCTGGGGAGGAGAGTGCTAGGGAACCTACGTCTCTCACACACTTTCTAGGCACCCACGGAGTCAGCCTCTGGGAGTGTGGGGATGCAAAACCCAGCCAGGGGCCCTTGGAACCTGGTGCTCTCCGTGCGGAGCTTTGTCTGGGCGGCCAAGGAACCGCTGAAGGAGCCCTGCTGTTGCCCTTCGCTTCCCTCTGACAGAGCTTTCACTGCTGGAGCCCTTGGCAGTGTGCAACCCACCAGCCCCTAAGCCCTCCTCAAGGACGCTTGGGACCTAAGTGCAAAGGCAAGGCAGGGGTAGAGCTGAAGCCAGGAAGGCGCCAGTGGCGTTTCCGAGCCTCACACAGCCTGCTCCTTCCTGGGGAGGGAGCCTTAAAGCAAGGCAAGTCTGCGCAAGGCTCGCCTATGGCAGAGCATCTTGGTGCCAGGAACTCTGCCAGATCGGGCCTCTGAACAGAGCTAGAGATCTGCCGTACTGGAGTCGCACTTAGCTTCGTGTAAGCAGGGATTTCAGCTTGACGGGGACTTGCTGCCTCCTCTTCCCCGAGGAGGCTCGCTTCCCTGCTGGCTGTGCACTCGCCTATCAGGCGGGGGCGCAGGGCTCCTCCAGCAGGTCTTGCCTCAGGGGCTGCTTCCCCTGAGTTGGGGCTGTGGGCAGGAACCCAGACACGCAGGATCAGGCCCCAAACACCTGCACATGTCTCTGCTGGGGAGGAGAGTGCTAGGGAACCTACGTCTGTCATACACTTTCTGGGCACCCAAGGAATCAGCCTCCGTGTGTGCGGGGCTGAAAACCCCAGCCAGGGGCCCTGGGAGCCTGGTGCTCTCCGTGTGGCGCTGAATCTGGGCGGCCAAGCAACCGCTGGAGGAGCCCTGCAGTTGCCCTTCCCTTCCCTCTGACAGAATTCTCACTGCTGGAGCCCTTGGCAGTGTGCAACCCACCAGCCCCTAAGCTCTCCTTAAGGAGGACTGGGACCTAAGTGCAAAGGCAAGGCAGGATTGGAGCTGAGGCAAGAAAGGCGCCAGTGGCGACTCCCAGGCTCCTGCTGCCTGCTCCTTCCTGGAGAGGCAGCCTAAAAGCAAGGCAAGTCTGGGCAAGGCTAGCCCCCGGCAGAGCAGCCTCGCGCCAGGAACTCTGCCAGATCGGGGCTCTGAGCAGAGCTAGAGCTCTGCCGTACTGGAGGCGCACTTAGCTCCGTGCAAGCAGGGCTTTCAACTTGACGGGGCTGGGCTGCCTCTTCCCCCGAGGAGGCTCGCTTCCCTGCTGGCTGTGCACTCGCCTATCAGGCGGGGGCGCAGGGCTCCTCCAGCAGGTCTTGCCTCAGGGGCTGCTTCCCCTGAGTTGGGGCTGTGGGCAGGAACCCAGACACGCAGGATCAGGCCCCAAACACCTGCACATGTCTCTGCTGGGGAGGAGAGTGCTAGGGAACCTACGTCTGTCATACACTTTCTGGGCACCCAAGGAATCAGCCTCCGTGTGTGCGGGGCTGAAAACCCCAGCCAGGGGCCCTGGGAGCCTGGTGCTCTCGGTGCGGCGCTGATCTAGGCGGCCTAGAAACCGCTGGAGGAGCCCTGCAGTTGCCCTTCCCTTCCCTCTGACAGAGCTCTCACTGCTGAAGCCCTTGGCAGTGTGCAACCCACCACCCCCCTAAGCCTCCCAAGACGCCTGGCACCTATGTGCAAAGGCAAGGCAGGATTGGAGCTGAGGCAAGGAAGGCACCAGTGGCGTCTCCCAGGCTCGCTCAGACAGCTCCTTCCTGGGGAGGGAGCCTAAAAGCAAGGCAAGTCTGGGCAAGGCGAGCCCCCGGCCGAGCAGCCTCGCGCCAGAAACTCTGCCAGATCGGGGCTCTGAGCAGAGCTAGAGCTCTGCCGTACTGGAGGCCACTTAGCTCCGTGCAAGCAGGGCTTTCCTCTTGACTGGGCTCGGCTGCCTCCTCTTCTCCCGAGGAGGCTCGCTACACTGCTGGCTGTGCTCTCGCCTATCAGGCGGGCGCGCAGGGCTCCTCCAGCAGGTCTTGCCTCAGGGGCTGCTTCCCCTGAGTTGGGCTGTGGGCGGGAACCCAGACACGCAGGATAAGGCCCCAACCACCTGCACATGTCTCTGCTGGGGAGGAGAGTGCTAGGGAACCTACGTCTCTCACACACTTTCTAGGCACCCACGGAGTCAGCCTCTGGGAGTGTGGGGATGCAAAACCCAGCCAGGGGCCCTTGGAACCTGGTGCTCTCCGTGCGGAGCTTTGTCTGGGCGGCCAAGGAACCGCTGAAGGAGCCCTGCTGTTGCCCTTCGCTTCCCTCTGACAGAGCTTTCACTGCTGGAGCCCTTGGCAGTGTGCAACCCACCAGCCCCTAAGCCCTCCTCAAGGACGCTTGGGACCTAAGTGCAAAGGCAAGGCAGGGGTAGAGCTGAAGCCAGGAAGGCGCCAGTGGCGTTTCCGAGCCTCACACAGCCTGCTCCTTCCTGGGGAGGGAGCCTTAAAGCAAGGCAAGTCTGCGCAAGGCTCGCCTATGGCAGAGCATCTTGGTGCCAGGAACTCTGCCAGATCGGGCCTCTGAACAGAGCTAGAGATCTGCCGTACTGGAGTCGCACTTAGCTTCGTGTAAGCAGGGATTTCAGCTTGACGGGGACTTGCTGCCTCCTCTTCCCCCGAGGAGGCTCGCTTCCCTGCTGGCTGTGCACTCGCCTATCAGGCGGGGGCGCAGGGCTCCTCCAGCAGGTCTTGCCTCAGGGGCTGCTTCCCCTGAGTTGGGGCTGTGGGCAGGAACCCAGACACGCAGGATCAGGCCCCAAACACCTGCACATGTCTCTGCTGGGGAGGAGAGTGCTAGGGAACCTACGTCTGTCATACACTTTCTGGGCACCCAAGGAATCAGCCTCCGTGTGTGCGGGGCTGAAAACCCCAGCCAGGGGCCCTGGGAGCCTGGTGCTCTCCGTGTGGCGCTGAATCTGGGCGGCCAAGCAACCGCTGGAGGAGCCCTGCAGTTGCCCTTCCCTTCCCTCTGACAGAATTCTCACTGCTGGAGCCCTTGGCAGTGTGCAACCCACCAGCCCCTAAGCTCTCCTTAAGGAGGACTGGGACCTAAGTGCAAAGGCAAGGCAGGATTGGAGCTGAGGCAAGAAAGGCGCCAGTGGCGACTCCCAGGCTCCTGCTGCCTGCTCCTTCCTGGAGAGGCAGCCTAAAAGCAAGGCAAGTCTGGGCAAGGCTAGCCCCGGCAGAGCAGCCTCGCGCCAGGAACTCTGCCAGATCGGGGCTCTGAGCAGAGCTAGAGCTCTGCCGTACTGGAGGCGCACTTAGCTCCGTGCAAGCAGGGCTTTCAACTTGACGGGGCTGGGCTGCCTCCTCTTCCCCCGAGGAGGCTCGCTTCCCTGCTGGCTGTGCACTCGCCTATCAGGCGGGGCGCAGGGCTCCTCCAGCAGGTCTTGCCTCAGGGGCTGCTTCCCCTGAGTTGGGGCTGTGGGCAGGAACCCAGACACGCAGGATCAGGCCCCAAACACCTGCACATGTCTCTGCTGGGGAGGAGAGTGCTAGGGAACCTACGTCTGTCATACACTTTCTGGGCACCCAAGGAATCAGCCTCCGTGTGTGCGGGGCTGAAAACCCCAGCCAGGGGCCCTGGGAGCCTGGTGCTCTCCGTGCGGCGCTGATCTGGGCGGCCAAGCAACCGCTGGAGGAGCCCTGCAGTTGCCCTTCCCTTCCCTCTGACAGATTCTCACTGCTGGAGCCCTTGGCAGTGTGCAACCCACCAGCCCCTAAGCCTCCTTAAGGAGGCTGGGACCTAAGTGCAAAGGCAAGGCAGGATTGGAGCTGAGGCAAGGAAGGCGCCAGTGGCGTCTCCCAGGCTCCTCAGCCTGCTCCTTCCTGGGAGGGAGCCTAAAAGCAAGGCAAGTCTGGGCAAGGCTAGCCCCGGCAGAGCAGCCTCGCGCCAGGAACTCTGCCAGATCGGGGCTCTGAGCAGAGCTAGAGCTCTGCCGTACTGGAGGCGCACTTAGCTCCGTGCAAGCAGGGCTTTCCCTTGACGGGCTGGGCTGCCTCCTCTTCCCCGAGGAGGCTCGCTTCCCTGCTGGCTGTGCTCTCGCCTATCAGGCGGGGCGCAGGGCTCCTCCAGCAGGTCTTGCCTCAGGGGCTGCTTCCCCTGAGTTGGGCTGTGGGCGGGAACCCAGACACGCAGGATCAGGCCCCAACCACCTGCACATGTCTCTGCTGGGGAGGAGAGTGCTAGGGAACCTACGTCTGTCACACACTTTCTAGGCACCCACGGAGTCAGCCTCTGGGTGTTGGGGCTGCAAAACCCAGCCAGGGGCCCTTGGAACCTGGTGCTCTCCGTGTGGCGCTGAGTCTGGGCGGCCAAGCAACCGCTGAAGGAGCCCTGCTGTTGCCTTTCGATCCCTCTGACAGAGCTCTCACTGCTGGAGCCCTTGGCAGTGTGCAACCCACCAGCCCCTGAGCCCTCCTCAAGGACGCTTGGGACCTAAGTGCAAAGGCAAGGCAGGGGAAGAGCTGAAGCCAGGAAGGCGCCAGTGGCGTCTCCCAGCCTCACACAGCCTGCTCCTTCCTAGGGAGGGAGCCTAAAAGCAAGGTAAGTCTGGGCAAGGCTCGCCCATGGCAGAGCAGCCTCGCGACGGGAACTCTGCCAGATCGGGGCTCTGAGCAGAGCCAGAGCTCTGCCGTACTGGAGGCGCACCTAGCTCCCTGCAAGGAGGGCTTTCAAACCCAAACAATGAACCACATACCCCAAACCCCGAACCACATACCCAAACATGGACCCGAACCCCAAACCCCATATCCTGAATCTGAACCCCTATCCCAACCGCAAACCCCAAACCCTGAACAGGGAACTCCAAACCCCTTACCCGAACTCAAAACCCCTAACCCAATCCCCAAACTCCGAACCCCAAACACCTAACCCGTACCGTGAACCCCTAACCCTAACCCAAACCCCTAACCCGAGCCCTAAACCCCAACCCAAACCCCGACCCTCAAGCCCCGAACGCAAATCCTGAAACACGTAGCCCAAACCCGAATCCATAACTCCGAACCCCAATCCAGAACCCAACCCCGAACCCCAAAAACCCAAACCCAAACCGCCACCCTAAACGAACCCCAAACCCTGAACCCAAACCCTAACCTGTACCCCCACCCCACACCCCGAACCCAAACCCCAAACCCCTAACCGAATCGCAAACCCCTAACCTGAACCCCAAATCCCAAACCCCAATCCCAAACCGCAAACACCAAAACCGAACCCTAAACCCCGAAACCCCAACCCCCAAACCCAAACTCCAAACTGCTAACCCGAACCCCAAACCCCAAACCCCTAACCGGAACCCCAAACCTCAAATCCAAAACCGCACACCCCAAACCTCTAAGCCGAACCCCGAACTGCCAACCCCTAATTCCTAACCGAACAGCAAAACTCGAAACTGCACCTCACACCCCAACCCCAAACCATGAACCCAATCCCCTGAACCCCAAACCCCAAACCTCAAATCTCGACCCCCGAACCACAAACCTCACATACTCAACCCCTAATCGGAACCTCAAACCCGAATCCCCAAACCCCAAACCCAAATCCTAAACCCCCCCTAACCCAAACCGTCAAACCGTCAACCCAGAAACCGTCCTCCGATACTGACCCGCTACATTCATATCCCCAAACCCTCCCTATCCCGTGCAACCCAAACCGCCGAGAAGCCCATAACATGACCCCAAGACCAACGGGCAGTACACCACTACAGCCCTAATCCCAAACTCAAACCCACCCAAACGGACTTCCTCCAAAGACCTAACACCATAATAACTTGCCAACCCACAGAATAAATCGCCGTAACCTGAGCACTCCAAGAACCACAATTGTTTAAAAAGCAGTTACCGCAATATAACCTCCTACGACCACCAAATAACAACCAACTCCTCCTCTC
>NW_017214122.1:0-14974 GCF_001704415.2 Capra hircus
AGAATGGGTGGCATGCACGTGAGCTTTCCTGACGAACTGTAGCAGCAGTGTCACACTTCCCATCGCGGGGATCAAGGGATCTGTGGCTTTCCCTCGAGGCTTTCCGACGAGGCTTTCCCACAGGGCTGTCCCACGTGGGACACGCCATGGTGGAGTGAGTGGATCCTCGGCGTGAAAGTAGAGGCAGTGCAGGGAAAACAAGTTTCTCTGGAATGGACTGAGACATCTGAGGGGTCCCTTGGAATTGTGGCACGACACTGGGGTTTCTCTCGCCTTTCCTGTTGAGAGCCCCTCTTCTTGAGATGGCGACGGGAAAGCCGGGAATTCTTTCCAGACGAAGCAGGAAAAGAATCCCTAATCTCAAGCGACGAGGTGGAAACTAGACTCCTCTGGATGTGGGCGGGACCCTCGTGCTTCCTCTCGAGTGGAGACTGGTATGTCGGGGAACTTCTTGAGTTGCAGCAAGCGTGTGAAGGACCCTTTGGAAGTTTCAGAGGTTAGGTGTGATTAGCCTCAAGACGCCTCAGCGGAAATGGGCCTCATCTCGCCTGGAGGGGAGAACCTCCTGGATGTTCTCGAGTTGCTGCAGGTGCTCTCGACTTAAGACGGGGACCTCAGGGAACTGCTCTTGTGGCCTCAGGAAGCCCAGTCGCCATGCGAGTTGCTCGGGGGCTTCTCGGGATTCCTCTCCCGTCGAAGCCGGGGCCTAAGACCTTTTGTGGAGTCGGTGCCGGAACCTGAGGATTGCTCTCCAGTGTGAAGTGAATCTTGGGGTACTTCTGGAGTCTCCCCAGGGGAGTCAGTCCTCGTTTCGACTGGGGGCATGCACGTGCAATTTCCTCCCTTGATGGAGCAGCAGTGTCATGCTTCCCGTCGAGTGGATCAAGGAATCAGTGGCTTTCCCTCGAGGCTTTTCCGCAAGGCTTTATCACGAGGCTTTCCCACAGGGCTCTCCCACGTGCCAGCGTGGTGTGAGTGGATCCTCGGCTTGAAAGTCGAGGCAGTGCAGGGAATACAGGTTTCCTTGGAATGGACTGAGTCATCTGGGGGACTCTGGGAATGGTGGCACGACAATGGAGTTCCTCTCGCCTATCCTGTGAAGAGCGCCTCCTATTCAGATGCGACGGGAACACCGGGAAGTCTTACCCGTCCACGCAGGGAAAGGATCCCTGCTCTCGAGCTAGGAGGCGGAAACGGGGCTCCTCTGGATGTGGGTGGGACTCTCGTGCTTCCTCTGGAGTGGAGGCGGGTTTGTCGGGGAACTTCTTGAGTTGCAGCAAGGGTGTGAAGGACCCTTTGGAAATTCCAGCGGTTAGGTGTGATTTGCCTCGAGACGCCTCAGCGGAAATGGGCCTCATCTCGCCTGGAGGGGAGAACCTCCTGGATTTACTCGAGTTGTGGCAGGTGCTCTCGACTTACGACGGGGACCTCAGGGACCCGCTCTGGTGGCCTCAGGAAAGGCCAGTCCCCACGCGAGTTGCTCGGGGGCCGCTCGGGATTCCTCTCCCTTCGATGCTGGGCCTAAGACCTTGTGAGGAGTCAGTGGCATAACCTGAGGATTCCTCTCCAGTGCTGACATGGACCTTGCGGTACTTCTGGAGTCTCCCCAGGGGAGTCAGTCCTCGTCTCGAGTGGGCGCATGTACGTGCGCTTTCCTTCAGAGCTGTAGCAGCAGTGTCACGCTTCCCTTCGCGTGGATCAAGGGATCTGTGGCTTTCCCTCGAGGCTTTCCCACGAGGCTTTCCCACGAGGCTTTCCCACAGGGCTGTCACACGTGCCACCGTGGTGTGAGTCGATCCTCGGCTTGAAAGTCGGAGGCAGTGCAGGGAAAACAGGTTTCCCTGGAATGGACGGAGACATCTGGGGGACTCTGGGAATGGTGGCACGACCCTGGAGTTCCTCTAGCCTTTCCTGTGGAGAGCGCCTCCTCTTGAGATGCGATGGGAACGCCGGGAATTCTTGACGGACCACGCAGGGAAAGGATCCCTTCTCTGGAGCTAGGAGCCGGAAACGGGGCTCCTCTGGATGTGGGCGGGACTCTCGTGCTTCCTCTCGAGTGGAGACGGTATGTCGGGGAACTTCTTTAGTTGCAGCAAGGGTGTGAAGGACCCTTTGGAAGTTCCAGATGTTAGGTGTGATTAGCCTGGAGACGCCTCAGGGGAAATGGGCCTCATCTCGCCTGGAGGGGAGACCCTCCTGGATTTTCTCGAGTTGCGGCAGGGGCTCTCGACTTACGACGGGGACCTCTGGGAACCGCTCTGGTGGCTTCAATAAAGGCCAGTCCCAATGTGAGTTGCTCGGGGCCTCTCGGGATTCCTCTCCTGTCGATGCCGGGGCCTAAGTCCTTGTGTGGGGTCGGTGTCGGAACCTGAGAATTCCTCTCCAGTGCTGACATGGATCTTGGGGTACTTCTGGAGTCTCCCCAGGGGAGTCAGTCGTCGTCTCGAGTGGGGGCATGCACGTGCCCTTTCCTCCCGAGCTGTAGCAGCAGTGTCACGTTTCTGTTCGCGTGGATCAAGGGATCTGTGGCTTTCCCTCGAGGCTTTCCCAAGAGGCTTTCCCACAGGGCTGTCCCACGTGTCACCGTGGTGTGAGTCGATCCTCGGCTTGAAAGTCGAGGCAGTGCAGGGAAAACAGGTTTCCCAGGAATGGAGTGAGACATCTGGGGGACTCTGGGAATGGTGGCACGACCCTGGAGTTCCTCTCGCCTTTCCTGTGGAGAGCGCCTCCTCTTGAGATGCCACGAGAACGCCGGGAAATTTTTCCGGACCACGCAGGGAAAGGGTCCCTCCTCTCGAGCTAGGAGGCAGAAACGGGGCCCCTCTGGATGTGGGGGACTCTCGTGCTTCCTCTCGAGTGGTGACGGGTATGTCGGGAAACTTCGTGAGTTGCAGCAAGGTTGTGAAAGACCCCTCGGAAGTTCCAGAGGTTAGGTGTGATTAGCCTCGAGACGCCTCAGCGGAAATGGGCCTCATCTCGCCTGGAGGGGACAACCTCCTGGATTTTCTCGAGTTGCGGCAGGTGCTCTCGACTTACGACGGGGACCTCAGGAACCCGACTGGTGGCTTGAAGAAAGGCCAGTCCCCATGTAAGTTGCTCGGGGGCCTCTCGGGATTCTTCTCCTGTCGATGCCGGGGCCTAAGACCTTGTGTGGAGTCGGTACCGGAACATGAGGATTCCTCTCCTGTGCGGACATGGATCTTGGGGTACTTCTGGAGTCTCCCCAGGGGAGTCAGTCCTCGTCTCGAGTGGGGGTATGCACGTGGGCTTTCCTCAGGAGCTGTGGCAGCAGTGTCATGCTTCCCGTCGAGTGGATCAAGGGATCTGTGGCTTTCCCTCGAGGCTTAACCACGAGGCTTTCCCACGAGGATTCCCACGAGGCTTTCCCACAGGCTCTCCCACGTGCCACCGTGGTTTGAGTCGATCCTCGGCTTGAACGTCGAGGCAGTGCAGGAAAAAAGGTTTCCCTGGAATGGACTGAGACATCTGGGGGACTCTGGGAATGACTGCACGACCCTGGAGTTCCTCTCGCCTTTCCTGTGGAGAGCGCCTCCTCTTTAGATGCGATGGGAACGCCGGGAATTCTTTCCCGACCACGCAGGGAAAGGATCCCTCCTCTCGAGCTAGGAGGCGGAAACGGGGCTCCTGTGGATGTGGGCGGAACACTCGTGCTTCCTCTCGAGTGGAGACGGATATGTCGGGAACCTCTTGAGTTGCAGCAAGGGTGTGAAGGACCCTTTGGAAGTTCCAGAGTTTAGGTGTGAATAGCCTCGAGACGCCTCAGCGGAAATGGGCCTCATCTCGCCTGGAGGGGAGAACCTCTTGGATTTTCTCGAGTTGCGGCGGTGCTCTCGACTTACGACGGGGACCCCTGGGAAACGCTCTGGAGGCCTCAGTAAAGACCAGTTCCCATGCGAGTTGCTCGGTGGCCTCTCGGGATTCCTCTCCCTTCGATGCCGGGGCCTAAGATCTTGTGTGGAGTCACTGCCGAAACCTGAGGATTGCTCTCCAGTACTGACATGGATCTTGGGGTACTTCTGGAGTCTCCCCAGTGGAGTCAGTCCTCGTCTCGAGTGGGGGCATGCACATGCGCTTTCCTCCCGAGCTGTAGCAGAAGTGTCGCGCTTCCCTTCGCGTGGATCAAGGGATCTGTGGCTTTCCCTCGAGGCTTTCCCACGAGGCTTTCCCACGAGGCTTTCCCACAGGGCTGTCCCACGTGCCACCGTGGTGTGAGTCGATCCTCGGCTTGACAGTCGACGCGGTGCAGGGAAAACAGCTTTCCCCGGAATGGACAGAGACATCCAGGGGACTCTGGGAATGGTGGCACGACCCTGGAGTTCCTCTCGCCTTTCCTGTGGAGAGCACCTCCTCTTGAGATGCGACGGGAACGCTGGGAATTCTTTCTCGACCACGCAGGGAAAGGATCCCTCCTCTCGAGCTAGGAGGCGGAAACGGGGCTCCTATGGATGTGGGCGGGACTCTCGTGCTTCCTCTCGACTGGAGACGGTTATATCGGGGAACTTCTTGAGTTGCAGCAAGGGTGTGAAGGATCCTTTGGAAGTTCCAGAGGTTAGATATGATTAGCCTCGAGACGCCTCAGGGGAAATGGGCCTCATCTCGCCTGAGGGGAGAACCTCCTGGATTTTCTCGAGTTGTGGCAGGTGCTCTCTACTTACGACGGAGACCTCAGGGACCCGCTCTGGTGGCCTCAGGAAAGGCCAGTCCCCATGCGAGTTGCTCCGGGGCCTCACGGGGGCCTCTCGGGTTTCCTCTCCCGTCGATGCTGGGGCCTAAGACCTTGTGTGGAGTCGGTGCCGGAACCTGAGGATTCCTCTCCAGTGCTGACATGGAACTTGGGGTACTTCTGGAGTCTCCCCAGGGGAGTCAGTCCTCGTCTCAAGTGGGGGCATGCACGTGCGCTTTCCTTCCGAGCTGTAGCAGCAGTGTCAGCACTTCCCTTCGCGTGGATCAAGGGATCTGTGGCTTTCCCTCGAGGCTTTCCCCACGAGGCTTTCCCACAGGGCTGTCACACGTGCCACCGTTGTGTGAGTCGATCCTCGGCTTGAAAGTCGAGGCAGTGCTGGGAAAACAGGTTTCCCTGGAATGGACTGAGACATCTGGGGGACTCTGGGAATGGTGGCACGACCCTGGAGTTCCTCTCGCCTTTCCGGATTAGAGCCCCTCCTCTTGAGATGCGACGGAATCGCCGGGAATTCTTTCCCGACCACGCACGGAAAGGATCCCTCCTCTCGAGCTAGGAGGCGGAAACGGGGCTCCTCTGGATGTGGCCGGGACTCACGTGCTTCCTCTCGAGTGGAGTCAGGTATGTCGGGGAACTTCTTGAGTTGCAGCAAGGGTGTGAAGGACCCTTTGGAAGTTCCACAGGTTAGGTGTGATTAGCCTCGAGACGCCTCAGCGGAAATGGGCCTCATCTCGCCTGGAGGGGAGAACCTCCTGGATTTTCTCGAGTTGCGACAGGTGCTCTCGACTTACGAAGGGGACCTCAGGGACCCGCTCTGGTGGCCTCAGGAAAGGCCAGTACCCTTGCGAGTTGCTCGGGATCCTCGCGGGATTCTTCTCCCGTCGATGCCGGGGCCTAAGACCTTGTGTGGAGTCGGTGCCGGAACCTGAGGATTCCTCTCCAGTGCTGACATGGATCTTGGGGTACTTCTGGAGTCTCCCCAGGGGAGTCAGTCCTCTTCTCGAGTGGGGGCATGCACGTGCGATTTCCTCCCGAGCTGTAGAAGCCGTGTCACTCTACCCTTCGCGTGGATCAAGGGATCTGTGGCTTTCCCTCGAGGCCTTCCAGGAGGTTTTCCCATGAGGCTTTCCCACAGGTCTGTCCCACGTGCCACCATGGTGTGAGTCGAACCTCGGCTTGAAATTCGAGGCAGTGCAGGGAAACAGGTTTCCCTGGAATGGACTGAGACACCTGGGGGACTCTGGTAATGGTGGCACGACCCTGGAGTTCCTCTTGCCTTACTTGTGGAGAGTCACGCCTCTTGAGATGCGACGGGAACGCCAGGAATTCTTTCCCGAGCACACAGGGAATGGATCCCTCCTCTCGAGCTAGGAGGCGGAAACGGGGCTCCTCTGGATGTGGGCGGGAGTCTCGTGATTCCTCTCGAGTGGAGACGGATATGTCGGGGAACTTCTTGAGTTGCTGCAAGGGTGTGAAGGACCCCTTGGAAGTTCCAGAGGTTAGGTGTGATTAGCCTCGAAACGCCTCAGCGGAAATGGGCCTCATCTCGCCTGGAAGGGAGAACCTCCTGGATTTTCTCGAGTTGCGGCAGGTGCTCTCGACTTACGACGGGGACCTCAGGAACCCGCTCTGGTGGGCTCAGGAAAGGCCAGTCCCCTTGCGAGTTGCTCGGGGGCCTCTCGGGATTCCTCTCCCGTCGATGCCGGCGCCTTAGACCTTGTGTGGAATCGGTGCCGGAACCTGAGGATTCCTCTCCAGGGCTTATATGGATCTTGGCGTACTTCTGGAGTCTCCCCAGGGCAGTCAGTCCTCGTCTCGAGTGGCGGCATGCACGTGCGGTTTCCTCCCGAGCTGTAGAAGCAGTGCCACGCTTCCATTCGCGTGGATCATGGATCTGTGGCTTTCCCTCGAGGCTTTCCCAAGAGGGTTTCCACGAGGCTTTCCCACGAGGCTTTCCCACAGGGCTGTCCCACGTGCCACCATGATGTGAGTCGATCCTCGGCTTGACAGTCGAAACAGTGCAGGGAAAACAGGTTTCCCTGGAATGGACTGAGACATCTGGGGGACTCTGGAAATGGTGGCATGACCACTGGATTTCCTCTAGCCTTTCCTGTGGAGAGCTCCTCCTCTTGAGAAGCGATGGGAACGCCGGGAATTCTTTCCCGAGCACGCAGGGAAAGGTTCCCTTCCTCTCGAGCAAGAAGGTGGAAACGGGGCTCCTCTGGATGTGGTCGGGTCTCTTGTGCTTATTCTCGAGTGGAGACGGTTATGTCGGGGTACTTCTTGAGTTGCAGCAATGGGTGTGAAGGACCCTTTGGAAGTTTCAGAGGTCAGGTGTGATTAACCTCAGGATGCCTCAGCAGAAAAGGGCCTCATCTCGCCTGGAGGGTAGAACCTCCTGGATTTTCTCGAGTTGTGGCAGGTGCTCTCGACTTACGACGGGGACCTCAGGGACCCGCTCTGGTGGCTTCAGGAAAGGCCATTTCCTTGCGAGTTACTCGGGGGCCTCTCGGGATTCCTCTCCCTTCTATGCCGGGGCCTAAGACCTTGTGTGGAGTCGGTGCCAGGACCTGAGGATTCCTCTGCAGTGCTGACATGGATCTTGGGGTACTTATGGAGTCTCCCCAGGGCCGTCAGTCCTCGTCTCGAGTGGGGGCATGCACGTGCGCTTTCCTCTCGAGCTGTAGCAGCAGTGTCACGCTTCCCTTCGTTTGGATCAAGGGATCTGTGGCTTTCGCTTGAGGCTTTCCCACGAGGCTTTCCCACAGGGCTGTCCCACGTGCCACCGTGGTGTGAGTCGATCCTCGGTTTCAAAGTCGAGGCAGTGCAGGGAAACCAGGTTTCCCTGGAATGGACTGAGACATCTGGGGGACTCTGGGAATGGTGGCCCTACACTGGAGTTCGTCTCGCCTTTCCTGTGGAGAGCGCCTCCTCTTGAGATGCGACGGGAACGCCGGGAATTCTTTCCCGAACACGCAGGGAAAGGATCCCTCCTCTCCAGCTAGGAGGCCGAAACGTGGCTCCTCTGGATGTGGGCGGGACTCACGTGCTTCCTCTCGAGTGGAGACGGGTATGTCGGGGAACTTCTTGGGTTGCAGCAAGGGTGTGAAGGACCCGTTGGAAGTTCAAGAGGTTAGGTGTGATTAGCCTCGAGACACCTCAGCGGAAATGGGTGTCATCTCGCCTGGAGGGGAGAACCTCCTGGATGTTCTCGAGTTGTTGCAGGTGCTCTCGACTTACAATGGGGACCTCAGGGACCCGCTCTGGTGGCCTCAGGAAAGGCCAGTCCCCATGCGAGTTGCTCGGGGGCCTCTCGGGGTCCTCTCCCGTCGATGCCGGGGCCTAAGATCTTGTGTGGAGTGGGTGCCGGAACATGATGATTCCTCTTCAGTGCTGACATGGATCTTGGGTTATTTCTGGAGTCTCCCCAGAGGAGACAGTCCTCGTCTCGAGTGGAGGCATGCACGTGCGATTTCCTCCCGAGCTGTAGCAGCAGTGTCACTCTTCCCTTTGCATGGATAGAGGGATCTGTTGTTTTCCCTCGAGGCTTTCCCACGAGGCTTTGCCACGAGGCTTTCCCACAGGGCTGTCCCTCGTGCCACCGTAATGTGAGTCAATCCTCGGCTTGAAATTCGAGGCAGTGCAGGGAAAACAGGTTTCCCTGGAATGGACTGAGCCATCTGGGGGACTCTGGGAATGGTGGCACGACCCTGGAGTTCCTCTCGCCTTTCCTGTGGAATGGCCTCCTCTTGAGAAGACGGGAACGCCGGGAATTCTTTCCCGACCACGCAGGGAATGGATCCCTCCTCTCGAGCTAGGAGGCGGAAACTGGGGCTCCTCTGGATGTGGGCGGGACTCTCGTGCTTCCTCTCGAGTGGAGAAGGGTATGTCGAGGAACTTCTTGAGTTGCAGTAAGTGTGTGAAGGACCCTTTGGAAGTTCCAGAGGATAGGTGTGATTAGCCTCCAGATTCCTCAGCGGAAATGGGCCTCATTTCGCCTGGAGGGGAGAACCACCTGGATTTTCTCGAGTTGCCGCAGGTGCTCTCGACTTACGACGGGGACCTCAGGGACCCGCTCTGGTGGCCTCAGGAAAGGCCAGTCCCCATGCGAGTTGCTCGGGGGCCTCTCGGGATTCCTCTCCCGTTCGATGCCGGGTCCTAAGACCTTGTGTGGAGTCGGTGCCGGAACCTGAGGATTCCTCTCCAGGTCTGACATTTATCTTGGGGGACTTCTGGAGTCTCCCAAGGGGAGAAAGTCCTCGTCTCGAGCTGGGGGCTTGCACGTGCGCTTTCCTCACGAGCTGTAGCAGCAGTGTCACGCTTCCCTTCGCGTGGATCAAGGAATCTATGGCTTTCCCTCGAGGCTTTCCCACAGGGCTGTCCCATGTGCCACCCTGGTGTGAGTCGATCCTCGGCTTGAAAGTTGAGGCAGTGCAGGGAAAACAGGTTTCCCTGGAATGGACTGAGACATCTGGGGGACTCTGGGAATTGTGGCACGACCCTGGAGTTCCTCTCGCCTGTCCCGTGGAGATCGATTCCTCTTGAAATGTGACGGGAACGTCGGGAATTCTTTCCCGATCACGCAGGGAAAGGATCCCTCCTCTCGAGCTAGGAGGCGGAAAAGGGGTTCCTCTGGATGTGGGCGTGACTCTCATGCTTCCTCTCGAGTGGAAACGGGTATGTTAGGGAACTTCTTGAGTTGCAGCAAGGGTGTGACGGACCCTTTGGAAGTTCCAGATTTTAGGTATGATTAGCCTCGAGACGCCTCAGCGGAAATGGGCCTCATTTCGCCTGGAGGGGAGAACCTCCTGGATTTTCTCCAGTTGCTGCAGGTGCTCTCGACATACGACGGGGATCTCAGGGACCCACTCTGGTGCCCTCATGAAAGGCCAGTCCCCATGCGAGTTACAAGGGGGCCTCTCGGGATTCCTCTCCCGTCGATCCCGGGGCCTAAGACCTTGTGTGGAGTCGGTGCCGAAAACTGCGTATTCCTCTCCAGTGCTGACATGGATCTTGGCGTACTTTTGAAGACTCCGCAGGAGAGTCGGTCCTCGTCGCGAGTGCGGGCATGCACGTCTGCTTTCCTCCCGAGCTGTAGCAGCTTGTCACGCTTCCCTTTGCGTGGATCAAGGAATCTGTGGCTTTCCCTCGAGGTTTCCCACAAGGGTTTCCCACGAGGCTTTCCCACAGGGCTGTCCCACGGGCCACCGTGGTGTGATTCGATCCTCGGCTTGAAAGTCGAGGCAGTGCAGGGAAAACAGGTTTCCCTGGAATGGACCGAGTCATCTCCGGGACTCTGGGAATGGTGGCACGACCCTTGAGTCCCTCTCGCCTTTCAGGTGGAGAGCGCCTCCTCTTGAGATGCAACAGGAACGCCGGGAATTCTTTCCCGAACCTGCAGGGAAAGGATCCCACCTCTCGAGCTAGGAGGCGGTAACGGGGCTCCTCTGGATGTGGGTGGGACGCTCGTGCTTCCTCTCGAGTGGAGACGGGTATATCCGGGAACTTCTTGAGTTGCAGGAAGGGTGTGAAGGACCCTTTGGAAGTTCCAGAGGGTAGGTGTGATTAGCCTCGAGTCGCCTCAACAGAAAGGAGCCTCACCTCGCCTGGAGGGGAGAACCTCCTGGATTTTCTCCAGTTGCTGCAGGTGCTCTCGACATACGACGGGGATCTCAGGGACCCACTCTGGTGGCCTCAGGAAAGGCCAGTCCACATGCGCGTTGCCCGGGGGCCTCTCGGGATTCCTCTCCCATCGATGCTGGGACCTAAGACCTTGTGTGGAGTCGGTGCCTGAACCTGAGGATTCCTCTCCAGTGCTGACATGGATATTGGGCTACTTCTGGAGTCTCCCCAGGGGAGTCAGTCCTCAACTCGAGTGGGGGCATGCACGTGCGCTTTCCTCCGGAGCTGTAGAGGCAGTGTCACGCTTCCCTTCCCGTGTATCCTAGGATCAGTGGCTTTCCCTCGAGGCTTTCCCACGAGGCTTTCCCACAGGGCTGTCCCACATGCCACCGTGGTGTGAGTCGATCCTCGGCTTGAAAGTAGAGGCAGTGCAGGGAAAAAAGTTTTCCCTGGAATGGACTGAGACATCTGGGAGACTCAGGGAATGGTGGCACGACCCTGGAGTTCCTCTCGCCTTTCCTGTGGAGATCGCCTCCTCTTGAGATGCGCCGGGAACACTGGGAACTCTTTCCCGATCACTGAGGGAAAGGATCTCTCCTCTCGAGCTAGGAGGCGGAAACGGGGCTCCTCTGAATTTGGGCGGGACTCTCGTGCTTCCTCTCGAGTGGAGACGGGTATGTTGGGGATCTTCTTGAGTTGCAGCAAGGGTGTGAAGGACCCTTTGTAAGTTCTAGAGGTTAGGTGTGATTAGCCTGGAGACACCTCTGCGGAAATGGTCCTCATCTCGCCTGGAAGGGAGAACCTCCTGGATGTTCTCAAGTTGCAGCAAGTGCTATGGACTTAGGAGGGGGAACTCAGCGACCCGCTCTGGTGGCCTCAGGAAAGGCCATTCCCCATGCGAGTTGCTCGGGGGCATCTCGGGAATCCTCTCTCGTCGGTGCCGGGGCCTAAGACCTTGTGTGGATTCGGTGCCGGATACTGAGGATTCCTCTCCAGTGCTGACATAGATCTTGGAGTAATTCTGGAGTCTCCCCAGGGGAGTCAGTCCTTGTCTCGAGTGGGGGCATGCACGTGCGCTTTCCTCCCGAGCTGCAGCAGCAGTGTCACGGTTCCTTTCACGTGGATCAAGGCATCTGTGGCTTTCCCTCAAGGCTTTCCCACGAGGCTTTCCCACAGGGCTGTCCCACGTGCCACCGTGGTATGAGTTGATCCTCGGCTTGAAAGTCGAGGCAGTGCAGGGAAAACAGTTTTCCCTAATGGACTCAGGCATCTGGGGGACTCTGGGAATGGTGGCACAACCCTGGAGTTCCTCTCGCCTTTCCTGTGGAGAGCGCCTGCTCTTGAGATGCGACGGGAACGCCGGGAATTCTTTCCCGACCACGCAGGAAAAGGATCTCTCCTCTCGAGCTAGGAGGCGGAAACGGGGCTCCTCTGGATGTGGGCGGGACTCTCGTGCTTCCTCTCGAGTGGAGACAGGTATGTCGGGGAACTTCTTGAGTTGCAGCAAGGGTGTGAAGGACCCTTTGGAATTTCCAGATATTAGGTGTGAATAGCCTCTAGACGCCTCAGCGGAAATGGGACTCATCTCGCCTGGAGGGGAGAATCTCCTGGATTTTCTCGAGTTGCGGCAGGTTCTCTCGACTTATGACGGGGACCTCAGGGACCCACTCTGGTGGCCTCAGGAAAGGCCAGTCCCGATGCCAGATGCTCAGGGGCCTCTCGGATTCCTCTCCCGTCGATGCCGGGGCCTAAGACCATTGTGTGAAGTCTGGTGCCGGAACCTGAGGATTCCTCTCCAGTGCTGACATGGATTTTGGGGTACTTCTGGAGTCTCCCGCGGGGAGTCCGTCCTCAGTCTCGAGTGGGGGCATGCACGTGCGGTCTTCCTCCCGAGCTGTAGTAGCAGTGTCACTCTTCCATTTCGCGTGGATCAAGGGATCTGTGGCTTTCCCTCGAGGCTTTCCCATGACTCTTTCCCACAGGGCTGTCCCACGTGCCACCGTGGTTGTGAGTCGATCCTCGGATTGAAAGTCGAGGCAGTGCAGGGAAAACAGGTTTCCCTGGAATAGGACTGAGTCATCTGGGGGACTCTGTGAATGGTGCACGACCCTGGAGTTCCTCTCGCCTTTCCTGTGGAGAGCGCCTCCTCTTGAGATGCGACGGGAATGCGGTGAATTCTTTCCCGACCACGCAGGGAAAGGATCCCTCCTCTCGAGCTAGGAGTCGGAAACGGGGCTCCTCTGGATGTGGGCGGGACTCTCGTGCTTCCTGTCGAGTGGAGAGGAGGTATGTCGGGGAACTTCTTGAGTTGCAGCAAGTGTGCCAAGGACCCTTGGGAAGTTCCAGAAGTTAGGTGTGATTAGCATGTAGACGCCTCAGCGGAAATGGGCCTCACCTCGGCTGCGGGGGAGAACCTCCTGGATATTCTCGAGTTGCGGCAGGTGCTCTCGACTTAGGAAAGGGACCTCAGGGACCCGCTCTGGTGGTCCTCTGGAAAGGCCAGTCCCCATGCGAGTTGCTCGGGGGCCTCTCGGGTTTCCTCTCCCGTCGTTGCCGGGGCCTAAGACCATGTGTGAAGTCGGTGCCGGAACCTGAGGATTCCCCTCCAGTGCTGACATGGATCTTGAGGTACGTCTGGAGTCTCCCCAGGGGAGTCAGTCCTCGTCTCGAGTTCGGGGCATGCACGTGCGCTTTCCTCCCGAGCTGTAGCAGCAGTGTCACGCTTCCCTTGCGTGGATCAAGGGATCTGTGGCTTTCCCTCGAGGCTTTCCCACGAGGCTTTCCCACAGGGCTTTCCCACGTGTCACCGTGGTGTGAGTCGATCCTCGGCTTGAAAGTCGAGGAAGTGCAGGGAAAACAGGTTTCCCTGCAATGAACTGAGACATCTGGGGGACTCTGGGAATGGTGGCACGACCCTGGAGTTCCTCTCGCCTTTCCTGTGGAGAGTGCCTCGTCTTCAGATGCAACAGGATCGTCGGTAATTCTTTCCGGAACACGCAGGGAAAGGATCCCTCCTCTCGAGCTAGGAGGCGGAAATGGGGCTCCTCGGGATGTGGGCGGGACTCTCGTACTTCCTCTCGAGTGGAGACGGGTATGTCGGGGAACTTCTTGAGTTGCAGCAAGGGTGTGAAGGACCCTTTGGAAGTTCCAGAAGTTAGGTGTGATTAGCCTTGAGACACCTCAGCGGAAATGGGCCTCATCTCGCCTGGAAGGGAGAACCTCCTGGATTTTCTCAGGTTGCGGCAGGTGCTCTCGACTTACGACGGGGACCTCAGGGACCCGCTCTGGTGGCCTCAGGAAAGGCCAGTCCCCATGCGAGTTGCTCGGGGGCCTCTCGGGATTGCTCTCCCGTCGATGCCGGGGCCTAAGACTGCTGGGAGCCAGTGTGAGGAAGCCCGCCCGTGACAAGGATATGAGGATGGAAGCTGACATACGCAAGGCGTGCTCAGATTTCAGTGATCCCTCTGGAAATTTTTAAGCACGTACCCCAACAAAAATCTGCCTTTTTTTGTGCTCTGCTTTTTCACTCTTCTGACCTTTTCTGGAAAAAGTCAATTCAGGGCGTTAGTCTTCTGCATTTAAAGAGTGTTTCAATCCAAAAACCCTCTGATTTCTTTCTAGCCTGCCTGTAGGACTCGTACAGCTGCGCTTGTGATTGTTTGAGGCCTCCTGACCGCAGGAGGCACAGGAAGCTTAAAACATCCTAGGAATGCAGGAGCTTCCGAGGAGTCAAAACCTTTAGAATAGGACTGATTAAAAGTTTCATTATTTGGGTCAATGCTTGCTGCCAAATGTTTCATATCCTTTATTTTTAGATATAGTTGGTATATAAGAAAAACAATGTAGTAGACCTGGTATTAGCAACATTAGATCTTTGAGTTAAGTACCTTCTTTGTTATAACCACTGCACCTTTGTTCCTATAGAGATGTAACTTTAATGCTTTAAGGAGATGCAGATTAAAGAAAAACACTTCAGGGGAAACAAAATTAACATTCATTAAGGAAGAGAGCCAAAAAGTGTTAACAAGCCTCTTGGCCAGAAGATAATGTAAATCACCTGAGACCTTTTGTATACAAAATGATATACAGAAAGAATCTGGGTTGCGAACACTACATAATTTGTGTGTTATCCATTGATCTCCATGTTTATCAAAAGTATAAAAGGCCTTCTGAACAATAAAGGAGGAGGCCAGGGGCCGGGGGCCAGTTTCTCGGACCAGCTTCTCGAACTAGTCTCTCAGCCTGGTTTCTTGGGACTCTGGCTCCCCCCGTGTCTTTCTCTCTCTTTCTTCTTCTCTATCCTTTCCTTCTCTCTGCTCTTTACTATAACTTCAGGCTGAATCTCCACCTGGAGTGCGGAGGCTCGCCAGGTCTACTTACTTGCCCTGGCTGTTAAGACCCGCACAAAAGGGAGGCTTAAGGCGAGGGCACCCTTAGATATTCAAGCGGGCGCCGGTGGCCCAACGTAGGTGGTGTAAATTCCTTTGTCTGGAATTTTATTGGCCGTCCGCAGTAAACCAAGCTATTCAGCCCTCTTCCTCCACTTAATCTTGGTACTACACTATAGTTTCCTAATCTAATCTTACATTAATAAAATAAACAAGTCTTTCCACGCCAACGCCGTTCACCCTTCGAATTCCCTGGATCCAC
>NW_017214123.1:0-14974 GCF_001704415.2 Capra hircus
GACGCTTGGACTAAGTCCTTCCTGGGAGGCAGCCTAAAAGCAAGGCAAGTCTGCGCAAGGCTGCCAGGAACTCTGCCAGATCGGGCTCTGAACAGAGCTAGAGATCTGCCGTACTGGAGTCGCGCTTCTTAAGCAGGGATTTCAGCTTGACGGGGACTTGCTGCCTCCTCTTCCCCCGAGGAGGCTCGCTTCCCTGCTGGCTGTGCACTCGCCTATCAGGCGGGGGCGCAGGGCTCCTCCAGCAGGTCTTGCCTCAGGGGCTGCTTCCCCTGAGTTGGGGCTGTGGGCAGGAACCCAGACACGCAGGATCAGGCCCCAAACACCTGCACATGTCTCTGCTGGGGAGGAGAGTGCTAGGGAACCTACGTCTGTCATACACTTTCTGGGCACCCAAGGAATCAGCCTCCGTGTGTGCGGGGCTGAAAACCCAGCCAGGGGACCTGGGAGCCTGGTGCTCTCCGTGTGGCGCTGAATCTGGGCGGCCAAGCAACCGCTGGAGGAGCCCTGCAGTTGCCCTTCCTTCCCTCTGACAGAATTCTCACTGCTGGAGCCCTTGGCAGTGTGCAACCCACCAGCCCCTAAGCTCTCCTTAAGGAGGACTGGGACCTAAGTGCAAAGGCAAGGCAGGATTGGAGCTGAGGCAAGAAAGGCGCCAGTGGCGTTTCCCAGGCTCAGCCTGCTCCTTCCTGGAGAGGCAGCCTAAAGCAAGGCAAGTCTGGCAAGGCTAGCCCCCGGCAGAGCAGGCGCCAGGAACTCTGCCAGATCGGGGCTCTGAGCAGAGCTAGAGCTCTGCCGTACTGGAGGCGCACTTAGCTCGTGCAAGCAGGGATTTCAGCTTGACGGGGCTTGCTGCCTCCTCTTCCCCCGAGGAGGCTCGCTTCCCTGCTGGCTGTGCACTCGCCTATCAGGCGGGGGCGCAGGGCTCCTCCAGCAGGTCTTGCCTCAGGGGCTGCTTCCCCTGAGTTGGGGCTGTGGGCAGGAACCCAGACACGCAGGATCAGGCCCCAAACACCTGCACATGTCTCTGCTGGGGAGGAGAGTGCTAGGGAACCTACGTCTGTCATACACTTTCTGGGCACCCAAGGAATCAGCCTCCGTGTGTGCGGGGCTGAAAACCCCAGCCAGGGGCCCTGGGAGCCTGGTGCTCTCGTGTGGCGCTGATCTGGGCGGCCAAGAACCGCTGGAGGAGCCCTGCAGTTGCCCTTCCCTTCCCTCTGACAGAGCTCTCACTGCTGAAGCCCTTGGCAGTGTGCAACCCACCAGCCCCTAAGCCTCCCCAACGACGCCTGGCACCTATGTGCAAAGGCAAGGCAGGATTGGAGCTGAGGCAAGGAAGGCACCAGTGGCGACTCCCAGGCTCGCTCAGACAGCTCCTTCCTGGGAGGGAGCCTAAAAGCAAGGCAAGTCTGGGCAAGGCGAGCCCCCGGCAGAGCAGCCTCGCGCCAGAAACTCTGCCAGATCGGGGCTCTGAGCAGAGCTAGAGCTCTGCCGTACTGGAGGCCCACTTAGCTCCGTGCAAGCAGGGCTTTCCTCTTGACTGGGCTCGGCTGCCTCCTCTTCTCCCGAGGAGGCTCGCTACACTGCTGGCTGTGCTCTCGCCTATCAGGCGGGCGCGCAGGGCTCCTCCAGCAGGTCTTGCCTCAGGGGCTGCTTCCCCTGAGTTGAGGCTGTGGGCGGGAACCCAGACACGCAGGATAAGGCCCCAACCACCTGCACATGTCTCTGCTGGGGAGGAGAGTGCTAGGGAACCTACGTCTCTCACACACTTTCTAGGCACCCACGGAGTCAGCCTCTGGGAGTGTGGGGATGCAAAACCCAGCCAGGGGCCCTTGGAACCTGGTGCTCTCCGTGCGGAGCTTTGTCTGGGCGGCCAAGGAACCGCTGAAGGAGCCCTGCTGTTGCCCTTCGCTTCCCTCTGACAGAGCTTTCACTGCTGGAGCCCTTGGCAGTGTGCAACCCACCAGCCCCTAAGCCCTCCTCAAGGACGCTTGGGACCTAAGTGCAAAGGCAAGGCAGGGGTAGAGCTGAAGCCAGGAAGGCGCCAGTGGCGTTTCCGAGCCTCACACAGCCTGCTCCTTCCTGGGGAGGGAGCCTTAAAGCAAGGCAAGTCTGCGCAAGGCTCGCCTATGGCAGAGCATCTTGGTGCCAGGAACTCTGCCAGATCGGGCCTCTGAACAGAGCTAGAGATCTGCCGTACTGGAGTCGCACTTAGCTTCGTGTAAGCAGGGATTTCAGCTTGACGGGGACTTGCTGCCTCCTCTTCCCCCGAGGAGGCTCGCTTCCCTGCTGGCTGTGCACTCGCCTATCAGGCGGGGGCGCAGGGCTCCTCCAGCAGGTCTTGCCTCAGGGGCTGCTTCCCCTGAGTTGAGGCTGTGGGCTGGGAACCCAGACACGCAGGATCAGGCCCCAACCACCTGCACATGTCTCTGCTGGGGAGGAGAGTGCTAGGGAACCTACGTCTCTCATACACTTTCTGGGCACCCAAGGAGTCAGCCTCCGGGAGTGCGGGGCTGAAAACCCCAGCCAGGGGCCCTGGGAGCCTGGTGCTCTCGTGCGGAGCTGATTCTGGGCGGCCAAGGAACCGCTGAAGGAGCCCTGCTGTTGCCCTTCGCTTCCCTCTGACAGAGCTTTCACTGCTGGAGCCCTTGGCAGTGTGCAACCCACCAGCCCCTAAGCCCTCCTCAAGGACGCTTGGGACCTAAGTGCAAAGGCAAGGCAGGATAGAGCTGAAGCCAGGAAGGCGCCAGTGGCGTTTCCGAGCCTCACACAGCCTGCTCCTTCCTGGGGAGGGAGCCTTAAAGCAAGGCAAGTCTGCGCAAGGCTCGCCTATGGCAGAGCATCTTGGTGCCAGGAACTCTGCCAGATCGGGCCTCTGAACAGAGCTAGAGATCTGCCGTACTGGAGTCGCACTTAGCTTCGTGTAAGCAGGGATTTCAGCTTGACGGGGCTTGCTGCCTCCTCTTCCCCGAGGAGGCTCGCTTCCCTGCTGGCTGTGCACTCGCCTATCAGGCGGGGCGCAGGGCTCCTCCAGCAGGTCTTGCCTCAGGGGCTGCTTCCCCTGAGTTGGGGCTGTGGGCGGGAACCCAGACACGCAGGATCAGGCCCCAACCACCTGCACATGTCTCTGCTGGGGAGGAGAGTGCTAGGGAACCTACGTCTCTCACACACTTTCTAGGCACCCACGGAGTCAGCCTCTGGGAGTGTGGGGATGCAAAACCCAGCCAGGGGCCCTTGGAGCCTGGTGCTCTCCGTGCGGCTTTGTCTGGGCGGCCAAGGAACCGCTGAAGGAGCCCTGCTGTTGCCCTTCGCTTCCCTCTGACAGAGCTTTCACTGCTGGAGCCCTTGGCAGTGTGCAACCCACCAGCCCCTAAGCCTCCTCAAGGACGCTTGGGACCTAAGTGCAAAGGCAAGGCAGGGGTAGAGCTGAAGCCAGGAAGGCGCCAGTGGCGTTTCCGAGCCTCACACAGCCTGCTCCTTCCTGGGGAGGGCCTTAAAGCAAGGCAAGTCTGCGCAAGGCTCGCCTATGGCAGAGCATCTTGGTGCCAGGAACTCTGCCAGATCGGGCCTCTGAACAGAGCTAGAGATCTGCCGTACTGGAGTCGCACTTAGCTTCGTGCAAGCAGGGATTTCAGCTTGACGGGGACTTGCTGCCTCCTCTTCCCCGAGGAGGCTCGCTTCCCTGCTGGCTGTGCACTCGCCTATCAGGCGGGGGCGCAGGGCTCCTCCAGCAGGTCTTGCCTCAGGGGCTGCTTCCCCTGAGTTGGGGCTGTGGGCAGGAACCCAGACACGCAGGATCAGGCCCCAAACACCTGCACATGTCTCTGCTGGGGAGGAGAGTGCTAGGGAACCTACGTCTGTCATACACTTTCTGGGCACCCAAGGAATCAGCCTCCGTGTGTGCGGGGCTGAAAACCCCAGCCAGGGGCCCTGGGAGCCTGGTGCTCTCCGTGTGGCGCTGAATCTGGGCGGCCAAGCAACCGCTGGAGGAGCCCTGCAGTTGCCCTTCCCTTCCCTCTGACAGAATTCTCACTGCTGGAGCCCTTGGCAGTGTGCAACCCACCAGCCCCTAAGCTCTCCCAAGGAGGACTGGGACCTAAGTGCAAAGGCAAGGCAGGATTGGAGCTGAGGCAAGGAAGGCGCCAGTGGCGACTCCCAGGCTCCTGCTGCCTGCTCCTTCCTGGGAGGCAGCCTAAAAGCAAGGCAAGTCTGGGCAAGGCTAGCCCCGGCAGAGCAGCCTCGCGCCAGGAACTCTGCCAGATCGGGGCTCTGAGCAGAGCTAGAGCTCTGCCGTACTGGAGGCGCACTTAGCTCCGTGCAAGCAGGGCTTTCCTCTTGACTGGGCTCGGCTGCCTCCTCTTCTCCCGAGGAGGCTCGCTACCTGCTGGCTGTGCTCTCGCCTATCAGGCGGGCGCGCAGGGCTCCTCCAGCAGGTCTTGCCTCAGGGGCTGCTTCCCCTGAGTTGAGGCTGTGGGCGGAACCCAGACACGCAGGATAAGGCCCCAACACCTGCACATGTCTCTGCTGGGGAGGAGAGTGCTAGGGAACCTACGTCTCTCACACACTTTCTAGGCACCCACGGAGTCAGCCTCTGGGAGTGTGGGGGAAAACCCAGCCAGGGGCCCTTGGAACCTGGTGCTCTCCGTGCGGAGCTTTGTCTGGGCGGCCAAGGAACCGCTGAAGGAGCCCTGCTGTTGCCCTTCGCTTCCCTCTGACAGAGCTTTCACTGCTGGAGCCCTTGGCAGTGTGCAACCCACCAGCCCCTAAGCCCTCCTCAAGGACGCTTGGGACCTAAGTGCAAAGGCAAGGCAGGGGTAGAGCTGAAGCCAGGAAGGCGCCAGTGGCGTTTCCGAGCCTCACACAGCCTGCTCCTTCCTGGGGAGGGAGCCTTAAAGCAAGGCAAGTCTGCGCAAGGCTCGCCTATGGCAGAGCATCTTGGTGCCAGGAACTCTGCCAGATCGGGCCTCTGAACAGAGCTAGAGATCTGCCGTACTGGAGTCGCACTTAGCTTCGTGTAAGCAGGGATTTCAGCTTGACGGGGCTTGCTGCCTCCTCTTCCCCCGAGGAGGCTCGCTTCCCTGCTGGCTGTGCACTCGCCTATCAGGCGGGGCGCAGGGCTCCTCCAGCAGGTCTTGCCTCAGGGGCTGCTTCCCCTGAGTTGGGCTGTGGGCGGGAACCCAGACACGCAGGATCAGGCCCCAAACCACCTGCACATGTCTCTGCTGGGGAGGAGAGTGCTAGGGAACCTACGTCTCTCACACACTTTCTAGGCACCCACGGAGTCAGCCTCTGGGAGTGTGGGGATGCAAAACCCAGCCAGGGGCCCTTGGAACCTGGTGCTCTCCGTGCGGAGCTTTGTCTGGGCGGCCAAGGAACCGCTGAGGAGCCCTGCTGTTGCCCTTCGCTTCCCTCTGACAGAGCTTTCACTGCTGGAGCCCTTGGCAGTGTGCAACCCACCAGCCCCTAAGCCCTCCTCAAGGACGCTTGGGACCTAAGTGCAAAGGCAAGGCAGGGGTAGAGCTGAAGCAGGAAGGCGCCAGTGGCGTTTCCGAGCCTCACACAGCCTGCTCCTTCCTGGGGAGGGAGCCTTAAAGCAAGGCAAGTCTGGGCAAGGCTCGCCTATGGCAGAGCATCTTGGTGCCAGGAACTCTGCCAGATCGGGCTCTGAACAGAGCTAGAGATCTGCCGTACTGGAGGCGCACTTAGCTTCGTGCAAGCAGGGATTTCAGCTTGACGGGGACTTGCTGCCTCCTCTTCCCCCGAGGAGGCTCGCTTCCCTGCTGGCTGTGCACTCGCCTATCAGGCGGGGCGCAGGGCTCCTCCAGCAGGTCTTGCCTCAGGGGCTGCTTCCCCTGAGTTGGGCTGTGGGCGGGAACCCAGACACGCAGGATCAGGCCCCAACACCTGCACATGTCTCTGCTGGGGAGGAGAGTGCTAGGGAACCTACGTCTCTCACACACTTTCTGGCACCCACGGAGTCAGCCTCTGGGAGTGTGGGGATGCAAAACCCAGCCAGGGGCCCTGGAGCCTGGTGCTCTCCGTGCGGAGCTTTGTCTGGGCGGCCAAGGAACCGCTGAGGAGCCCTGCTGTTGCCCTTCGCTTCCCTCTGACAGAGCTTTCACTGCTGGAGCCCTTGGCAGTGTGCAACCCACCAGCCCCTAAGCCTCCTCAAGGACGCTTGGGACCTAAGTGCAAAGGCAAGGCAGGATAGAGCTGAGCCAGGAAGGCGCCAGTGGCGTTTCCGAGCCTCACACAGCCTGCTCCTTCCTGGGGAGGGAGCCTTAAAGCAAGGCAAGTCTGCGCAAGGCTCGCCTATGGCAGAGCATCTTGGTGCCAGGAACTCTGCCAGATCGGGCCTCTGAACAGAGCTAGAGATCTGCCGTACTGGAGTCGCACTTAGCTTCGTGTAAGCAGGGATTTCAGCTTGACGGGGACTTGCTGCCTCCTCTTCCCCGAGGAGGCTCGCTTCCCTGCTGGCTGTGCACTCGCCTATCAGGCGGGGGCGCAGGGCTCCTCCAGCAGGTCTTGCCTCAGGGGCTGCTTCCCCTGAGTTGGGGCTGTGGGCAGGAACCCAGACACGCAGGATCAGGCCCCAAACACCTGCACATGTCTCTGCTGGGGAGGAGAGTGCTAGGGAACCTACGTCTGTCATACACTTTCTGGGCACCCAAGGAATCAGCCTCCGTGTGTGCGGGGCTGAAAACCCCAGCCAGGGGCCCTGGGAGCCTGGTGCTCTCCGTGTGGCGCTGAATCTGGGCGGCCAAGCAACCGCTGGAGGAGCCCTGCAGTTGCCCTTCCCTTCCCTCTGACAGAGCTCTCACTGCTGGAGCCCTTGGCAGTGTGCAACCCACCAGCCCCTAAGCCTCCTTAAGGAGCTGGGACCTAAGTGCAAAGGCAAGGCAGGATTGGAGCTGAGGCAAGGAAGGCGCCAGTGGCGACTCCCAGGCTCCTGCTGCCTGCTCCTTCCTGGGAGGCAGCCTAAAAGCAAGGCAAGTCTGGGCAAGGCTAGCCCCCGGCAGAGCAGCCTCGCGCCAGGAACTCTGCCAGATCGGGGCTCTGAGCAGAGCTAGAGCTCTGCCGTACTGGAGGCGCACTTAGCTCCGTGCAAGCAGGGCTTTCCTCTTGACTGGGCTCGGCTGCCTCCTCTTCTCCCGAGGAGGCTCGCTTCCACTGCTGGCTGTGCTCTCGCCTATCAGGCGGGGCGCAGGGCTCCTCCAGCAGGTCTTGCCTCAGGGGCTGCTTCCCCTGAGTTGGGCTGTGGGCGGGAACCCAGACACGCAGGATAGGCCCCAACCACCTGCACATGTCTCTGCTGGGGAGGAGAGTGCTAGGGAACCTACGTCTCTCACACACTTTCTAGGCACCCACGGAGTCAGCCTCTGGGAGTGTGGGGATGCAAAACCCAGCCAGGGGCCCTTGGAACCTGGTGCTCTCCGTGCGGAGCTTTGTCTGGGCGGCCAAGGAACCGCTGAAGGAGCCCTGCTGTTGCCCTTCGCTTCCCTCTGACAGAGCTTTCACTGCTGGAGCCCTTGGCAGTGTGCAACCCACCAGCCCCTAAGCCCTCCTCAAGGACGCTTGGGACCTAAGTGCAAAGGCAAGGCAGGGTAGAGCTGAAGCCAGGAAGGCGCCAGTGGCGTTTCCGAGCCTCACACAGCCTGCTCCTTCCTGGGGAGGGAGCCTTAAAGCAAGGCAAGTCTGCGCAAGGCTCGCCTATGGCAGAGCATCTTGGTGCCAGGAACTCTGCCAGATCGGGCCTCTGAACAGAGCTAGAGATCTGCCGTACTGGAGTCGCACTTAGCTTCGTGTAAGCAGGGATTTCAGCTTGACGGGGACTTGCTGCCTCCTCTTCCCCCGAGGAGGCTCGCTTCCCTGCTGGCTGTGCACTCGCCTATCAGGCGGGGCGCAGGGCTCCTCCAGCAGGTCTTGCCTCAGGGGCTGCTTCCCCTGAGTTGGGGCTGTGGGCAGGAACCCAGACACGCAGGATCAGGCCCCAACCACCTGCACATGTCTCTGCTGGGGAGGAGAGTGCTAGGGAACCTACGTCTCTCACACACTTTCTGGCACCCACGGAATCAGCCTCAGGTGGGTGCAAAACCCAGCCAGGGGCCCTGGAGCCTGGTGCTCTCCGTGCGGAGCTTTGTCTGGGCGGCCAAGGAACCGCTGAAGGAGCCCTGCAGTTGCCCTTCCTTCCCTCTGACAGAGCTTCTCACTGCTGGAGCCCTTGGCAGTGTGCAACCCACCAGCCCCTAAGCCCTCCTCAAGGACGCTGGGACCTAAGTGCAAAGGCAAGGCAGGATTGAGCTGAGCCAGGAAGGCGCCAGTGGCGTTTCCCAGCCTCACACAGCCTGCTCCTTCCTGGAGGGAGCCTAAAAGCAAGGCAAGTCTGGCAAGGCTCGCCCGGCAGAGCATCTTGGTGCCAGGAACTCTGCCAGATCGGGCCTCTGAGCAGAGCTAGAGCTCTGCCGTACTGGAGGCGCACTTAGCTCCGTGCAAGCAGGGCTTTCAACTTGACGGGGGCTGCCTCCTCTTCCCCCCGAGGAGGCTCGCTTCCCTGCTGGCTGTGCACTCGCCTATCAGGCGGGGGCGCAGGGCTCCTCCAGCAGGTCTTGCCTCAGGGGCTGCTTCCCCTGAGTTGGGGCTGTGGGCAGGAACCCAGACACGCAGGATCAGGCCCCAACCACCTGCACATGTCTCTGCTGGGGAGGAGAGTGCTAGGGAACCTACGTCTGTCATACACTTTCTGGGCACCCAAGGAATCAGCCTCCGTGTGTGCGGGGCTGAAAACCCCAGCCAGGGGCCCTGGGAGCCTGGTGCTCTCCGTGCGGCGCTGTCTGGGCGGCCAAGAACCGCTGAAGGAGCCCTGCAGTTGCCCTTCCTTCCCTCTGACAGAGCTTTCACTGCTGGAGCCCTTGGCAGTGTGCAACCCACCAGCCCCTAAGCCCTCCCAAGGACGCTTGGCCTAAGTGCAAAGGCAAGGCAGGATAGAGCTGAGCCAGGAAGGGCCAGTGGCGTTTCCGAGCCTCACACAGCCTGCTCCTTCCTGGGGAGGGAGCCTAAAAGCAAGGCAAGTCTGGCAAGGCTCCCCGGCAGAGCATCTTGGTGCCAGGAACTCTGCCAGATCGGGCCTCTGAGCAGAGCTAGAGCTCTGCCGTACTGGAGCGCACTTAGCTCGTGCAAGCAGGGCTTTCAGCTTGACGGGGCTCGGCTGCCTCCTCTTCCCCCGAGGAGGCTCGCTTCCCTGCTGGCTGTGCTCTCGCCTATCAGGCGGGCGGCAGGGCTCCTCCAGCAGGTCTTGCCTCAGGGGCTGCTTCCCCTGAGTTGGGCTGTGGGCGGGAACCCAGACACGCAGGATAGGCCCCAACCACCTGCACATGTCTCTGCTGGGGAGGAGAGTGCTAGGGAACCTACGTCTCTCACACACTTTCTAGGCACCCACGGAGTCAGCCTCTGGGAGTGTGGGGATGCAAAACCCAGCCAGGGGCCCTTGGAACCTGGTGCTCTCCGTGCGGAGCTTTGTCTGGGCGGCCAAGGAACCGCTGAAGGAGCCCTGCTGTTGCCCTTCGCTTCCCTCTGACAGAGCTTTCACTGCTGGAGCCCTTGGCAGTGTGCAACCCACCAGCCCCTAAGCCCTCCTCAAGGACGCTTGGGACCTAAGTGCAAAGGCAAGGCAGGGGTAGAGCCAGGAAGGCGCCAGTGGCGTTTCCGAGCCTCACACAGCCTGCTCCTTCCTGGGAGGGAGCCTTAAAGCAAGGCAAGTCTGCGCAAGGCTCGCCTATGGCAGAGCATCTTGGTGCCAGGAACTCTGCCAGATCGGGCCTCTGAACAGAGCACTTAGCTTCGTGAAGCAGGGATTTCAGCTTGACGGGGGCTTGCTGCCTCCTCTTCCCCCGAGGAGGCTCGCTTCCCTGCTGGCTGTGCACTCGCCTATCAGGCGGGGGCGCAGGGCTCCTCCAGCAGGTCTTGCCTCAGGGGCTGCTTCCCCTGAGTTGGGGCTGTGGGCAGGAACCCAGACACGCAGGATCAGGCCCCAAACACCTGCACATGTCTCTGCTGGGGAGGAGAGTGCTAGGGAACCTACGTCTGTCATACACTTTCTGGGCACCCAAGGAATCAGCCTCCGTGTGTGCGGGGCTGAAAACCCCAGCCAGGGGCCCTGGGAGCCTGGTGCTCTCCGTGTGGCGCTGAATCTGGGCGGCCAAGCAACCGCTGGAGGAGCCCTGCAGTTGCCCTTCCCTTCCCTCTGACAGAATTCTCACTGCTGGAGCCCTTGGCAGTGTGCAACCCACCAGCCCCTAAGCTCTCCTTAAGGAGGACTGGGACCTAAGTGCAAAGGCAAGGCAGGATTGGAGCTGAGGCAAGAAAGGCGCCAGTGGCGACTCCCAGGCTCCTGCTGCCTGCTCCTTCCTGGAGAGGCAGCCTAAAAGCAAGGCAAGTCTGGGCAAGGCTAGCCCCGGCAGAGCAGCCTCGCGCCAGGAACTCTGCCAGATCGGGGCTCTGAGCAGAGCTAGAGCTCTGCCGTACTGGAGGCGCACTTAGCTCCGTGCAAGCAGGGCTTTCAACTTGACGGGGCTGGGCTGCCTCCTCTTCCCCGAGGAGGCTCTTCCCTGCTGGCTGTGCACTCGCCTATCAGGCGGGGCGCAGGGCTCCTCCAGCAGGTCTTGCCTCAGGGGCTGCTTCCCCTGAGTTGGGGCTGTGGGCAGGAACCCAGACACGCAGGATCAGGCCCAAACACCTGCACATGTCTCTGCTGGGGAGGAGAGTGCTAGGGAACCTACGTCTGTCATACACTTTCTGGGCACCCAAGGAATCAGCCTCCGTGTGTGCGGGGCTGAAAACCCCAGCCAGGGGCCCTGGGAGCCTGGTGCTCTCGGTGCGGCGCTGATTCTAGGCGGCCTAGAAACCGCTGGAGGAGCCCTGCAGTTGCCCTTCCCTTCCCTCTGACAGAGCTCTCACTGCTGAAGCCCTTGGCAGTGTGCAACCCACCACCCCCTAAGCCTCCCCAACGACGCCTGGCACCTATGTGCAAAGGCAAGGCAGGATTGGAGCTGAGGCAAGGAAGGCACCAGTGGCGTCTCCCAGGCTCGCTCAGACAGCTCCTTCCTGGGGAGGGAGCCTAAAAGCAAGGCAAGTCTGGGCAAGGCGAGCCCCCGGCCGAGCAGCCTCGCGCCAGAACTCTGCCAGATCGGGGCTCTGAGCAGAGCTAGAGCTCTGCCGTACTGGAGGCACTTAGCTCCGTGCAAGCAGGGCTTTCCTCTTGACTGGGCTCGGCTGCCTCCTCTTCTCCCGAGGAGGCTCGCTACACTGCTGGCTGTGCTCTCGCCTATCAGGCGGGCGCGCAGGGCTCCTCCAGCAGGTCTTGCCTCAGGGGCTGCTTCCCCTGAGTTGAGGCTGTGGGCGGGAACCCAGACACGCAGGATAAGGCCCCAACCACCTGCACATGTCTCTGCTGGGGAGGAGAGTGCTAGGGAACCTACGTCTCTCACACACTTTCTAGGCACCCACGGAGTCAGCCTCTGGGAGTGTGGGGATGCAAAACCCAGCCAGGGGCCTTGGAACCTGGTGCTCTCCGTGCGGAGCTTTGTCTGGGCGGCCAAGGAACCGCTGAAGGAGCCCTGCTGTTGCCCTTCGCTTCCCTCTGACAGAGCTTTCACTGCTGGAGCCCTTGGCAGTGTGCAACCCACCAGCCCCTAAGCCCTCCTCAAGGACGCTTGGGACCTAAGTGCAAAGGCAAGGCAGGGGTAGAGCTGAAGCCAGGAAGGCGCCAGTGGCGTTTCCGAGCCTCACACAGCCTGCTCCTTCCTGGGGAGGGAGCCTTAAAGCAAGGCAAGTCTGCGCAAGGCTCGCCTATGGCAGAGCATCTTGGTGCCAGGAACTCTGCCAGATCGGGCCTCTGAACAGAGCTAGAGATCTGCCGTACTGGAGTCGCACTTAGCTTCGTGTAAGCAGGGATTTCAGCTTGACGGGGACTTGCTGCCTCCTCTTCCCCGAGGAGGCTCGCTTCCCTGCTGGCTGTGCACTCGCCTATCAGGCGGGGGCGCAGGGCTCCTCCAGCAGGTCTTGCCTCAGGGGCTGCTTCCCCTGAGTTGGGGCTGTGGGCAGGAACCCAGACACGCAGGATCAGGCCCCAAACACCTGCACATGTCTCTCTGCTGGGAGGAGAGTGCTAGGGAACCTACGTCTGTCATACACTTTCTGGGCACCCAAGGAATCAGCCTCCGTGTGTGCGGGGCTGAAAACCCCAGCCAGGGGCCCTGGGAGCCTGGTGCTCTCCGTGTGGCGCTGAATCTGGGCGGCCGCAACCGCTGGAGGAGCCCTGCAGTTGCCCTTCCCTTCCCTCTGACAGAATTCTCACTGCTGGAGCCCTTGGCAGTGTGCAACCCACCAGCCCCTAAGCTCTCCTTAAGGAGCCTGGGACCTAAGTGCAAAGGCAAGGCAGGATTGGAGCTGAGGCAAGAAAGGCGCCAGTGGCGACTCCCAGGCTCCTGCTGCCTGCTCCTTCCTGGAGAGGCAGCCTAAAAGCAAGGCAAGTCTGGGCAAGGCTAGCCCCGGCAGAGCAGCCTCGCGCCAGGAACTCTGCCAGATCGGGGCTCTGAGCAGAGCTAGAGCTCTGCCGTACTGGAGGCGCACTTAGCTCCGTGCAAGCAGGGCTTTCAACTTGACGGGCTGGGCTGCCTCCTCTTCCCCCGAGGAGGCTCGCTTCCCTGCTGGCTGTGCACTCGCCTATCAGGCGGCGCAGGGCTCCTCCAGCAGGTCTTGCCTCAGGGGCTGCTTCCCCTGAGTTGGGGCTGTGGGCAGGAACCCAGACACGCAGGATCAGGCCCCAAACCCTGCACATGTCTCTGCTGGGGAGAGTGCTAGGGAACCTACGTCTGTCATACACTTTCTGGCACCCAAGGAATCAGCCTCCGTGTGTGCGGGGCTGAAACCCCCAGCCAGGGGCCCTGGGAGCCTGGTGCTCTCCGTGTGGCGCTGATCTGGGCGGCCAAAACCGCTGGAGGAGCCCTGCAGTTGCCCTTCCCTTCCCTCTGACAGAGCTCTCACTGCTGGAGCCCTTGGCAGTGTGCAACCCACCAGCCCCTAAGCCTCCCAAGGAGGCTGGGACCTAAGTGCAAAGGCAAGGCAGGATTGGAGCTGAGCAAGGAAGGCCCAGTGGCGTCTCCCAGGCTCGCTCAGCCTGCTCCTTCCTGGGAGGGAGCCTAAAAGCAAGGCAAGTCTGGGCAAGGCTAGCCCCGGCAGAGCAGCCTCGCGCCAGGAAACTCTGCCAGATCGGGGCTCTGAGCAGAGCTAGAGCTCTGCCGTACTGGAGGCCACTTAGCTCCGTGCAAGCAGGGCTTTCCTCTTGACTGGGCTCGGCTGCCTCCTCTTCTCCCGAGGAGGCTCGCTACCTGCTGGCTGTGCTCTCGCCTATCAGGCGGGCGCGCAGGGCTCCTCCAGCAGGTCTTGCCTCAGGGGCTGCTTCCCCTGAGTTGGGCTGTGGGCGGAACCCAGACACGCAGGATAGGCCCCAACCACCTGCACATGTCTCTGCTGGGGAGGAGAGTGCTAGGGAACCTACGTCTGTCATACACTTTCTGGCACCCAAGGATCAGCCTCCGGTGTGGGGGCTGAAAACCCAGCCAGGGGCCCTGGGAGCCTGGTGCTCTCCGTGCGGAGCTTTCTGGCGGCCAAGGAACCGCTGAAGGAGCCCTGCTGTTGCCCTTCCTTCCCTCTGACAGAGCTTCACTGCTGGAGCCCTTGGCAGTGTGCAACCCCAGCCCCTAAGCCCTCCTCAAGGACGCTTGGCACCTAAGTGCAAAGGCAAGGCAGGGGAGCTGAAGCAAGGAAGGCCCAGTGGCGTTTCCAGCTCGCACAGCAGCTCCTTCCTGGGGAGGGAGCCTAAAAGCAAGGCAAGTCTGGCAAGGCGAGCCCGGCAGAGCATCTTGGTGCCAGAACTCTGCCAGATCGGGCTCTGAACAGAGCTAGAGATCTGCCGTACTGGAGGCGCACTTAGCTTCGTGAAGCAGGGCTTTCAGCTTGACGGGCTCGGCTGCCTCCTCTTCCCCCGAGGAGGCTCGCTTCCTGCTGGCTGTGCACTCGCCTATCAGGCGGGGCGCAGGGCTCCTCCAGCAGGTCTTGCCTCAGGGGCTGCTTCCCCTGAGTTGGGGCTGTGGGCGGGAACCCAGACACGCAGGATAGGCCCCAAACACCTGCACATGTCTCTGCTGGGGAGGAGAGTGCTAGGGAACCTACGTCTCTCACACACTTTCTAGGCACCCAAGGAGTCAGCCTCCGTGTGTGGGGGCAAAACCCAGCCAGGGGCCCTGGAACCTGGTGCTCTCCGTGCGGAGCTTTGTCTGGGCGCCAAGGAACCGCTGAAGGAGCCCTGCTGTTGCCCTTCGCTTCCCTCTGACAGAATTTCACTGCTGGAGCCCTTGGCAGTGTGCAACCCACCAGCCCCTAAGCCTCCTTAAGGAGCTGGGACCTAAGTGCAAAAGGCAAGGCAGGGTTGGAGCTGAAGCCAGGAAAGGCGCCAGTGGCGACTCCCAGGCTCCACACTGCCTGCTCCTTCCTGGGGAGGGAGCCTTAAAGCAAGGCAAGTCTGGGCAAGGCTCGCCTATGGCAGAGCATCTTGCGCCAGGAACTCTGCCAGATCGGGCCTCTGAACAGCTAGAGATCTGCCGTACTGGAGTCGCACTTAGCTTCGTGCAAGCAGGGCTTTCAGCTTGACGGGGCTTGCTGCTCCTCTTTTCCCCCGAGGAGGCTCGCTTCCCTGCTGGCTGTGCACTCGCCTATCAGGCGGGGGCGCAGGGCTCCTCCAGCAGGTCTTGCCTCAGGGGCTGCTTCCCCTGAGTTGGGGCTGTGGGCAGGAACCCAGACACGCAGGATCAGGCCCCAACACCTGCACATGTCTCTGCTGGGGAGGACATGGGGAAGGAAGAGTGTAACGGGAAACCTAACGAACAGAACATAAAAAACTTTCTGGACACCACAAAGAATC